>NW_028319968.1:0-175916 GCF_062004578.1 Staurois parvus | reverse complement strand
GAGGGTGGGGTAGGCTTCCCTGAAGAGGTGGGTTTTCAGGGAGCGCCTGAAGGTGAGGAGGGAAGGTGACAGTCTGATGGATTGGGGTAGTGAGTTCCAGAGGATGGGGGAGGACCTGGAGAAGTCTTGCAGACGTGCGTGTGAGGAGGAGACCAGGGAGCAAGATAGAAGGAGGTCCTGTGAAGAGCGAAGGGTACGGGTAGGGTGGTACTTGGGAATCAGGTCGGTGAGGTAGTTAGGGGCAGTGTTGTGAATGGCTTTGTAGGTCAGAGTGAGTAGTTTGAATTTGATGCGTTGGGCGATAGGGAGCCAGTGGAGGGAGAGGCAGAGGGGGGTGGCAGAGGTGGAGCGGCTGGTGAGGTGGATGAGTCTGGCAGCTGAGTTCAGGATGGTCTGAAGCGGGGAGAGTTTGCACTGGGGTAGGCCGGTGAGGAGGGAGTTGCAGTAGTCAAGGCGTGAGATAATCAGGGAGTGCACAAGTAGTTTAGCGGTGTCTGGGGTAAGGAAGGTGCGTATTTTGGCGATATTGCGGAGGTGGAGCCTGCATGTGTTTGTCAGTGATTTGACATGAGGTTGGAAGGAGAGGTTAGAGTCCAGAATGACCCCAAGGACTTTGGCTTGCGGGGCGGGATTGATGGTGGTGATGTTAGTAGTGATGGATAGGATGGGGGGGGGGCGCGGGCAGGAGGGAAGACGAGAAGCTCGGTTTTGGAGAGGTTGAGTTTGAGGAAATGGAGCGACATCCAGTCAGAGATGTCGTTTAGGAGGTGAGTGATGCGGGCGGAGAAAGTGGAGGTGAGGTGAGGGGTGGAGAGGTAAATTTGAGTGTCATCAGCATAGAGATGGTAGTTGAAGCCGTGGGAGTGTATGAGTTTGCCAAGGGAGGAGGTGTAGATGGAGAAGAGAAGGGGTCCAAGGACAGAGCCCTGGGGGACCCCAACAGAGAGGGGGAGGGAAGTGGAGGTGGCACCATTGTAGGAAACGCTGAAGGAGCGTCGGGATAGGTAAGAGGAGAACCAGGAGAGAGCGGTGTCTCTGACGCCAAGGGAGAATAGTTTATTAAGGAGGAGGGGGTGGTCAACTGTGTCGAAGGCCGCGGAGAGGTCCAGGAGGAGGAGGACAGAGTAGTCGCCTTTGGCTTTGGCGGTAAGTAGGTCGTTGGTGATTTTGAGGAGGGCGGTTTCGGTGGAGTGTAGGGGACGGAAGCCGGACTGTAGTGGATCAAGGAGGTTGTTGTCAGTTAGGTGGGCGCTTAGGCGGTTGTAGACTAAGCGCTCCAGGAGTTTGGAAGTGAGTGGCAGCAGGGAGATGGGTCTGAGGTTGTTTGGGTCAGAGGGGTCCAGGGAGGGCTTTTTGAGTATGGGGGTGATGTGCGCATGCTTTAGGGGGGAGGGGAATACGCCGGTAGAGAGGGAGAGATTGAAGATGTGGGTGAGGGAGCAGATGAGGGAAGAGGGGGGTGACTGGAGGAGTCGAGAGGGGATAGGGTCTAGGGGGCAGGTAGTGAGGCGGGCTTCAGAGAAGACCCTGGTGACTTCCTCAGTAGTAGCGGGGCTGAAGGAGTGCAGAGCTGGTGGGGTTACGGTAAGCGGGGTCTTGGGTGTGGAGGGGGGCAGTGCGGTTGCGAGGTCAGAGGAGGGAAGAGATGAGGGGGAGATAGGGGGGGGGAGGCTAGGTGGGGAGGTAGATTGCGAGTTGACTATGTCCTGACGGATAGCATCAATTTTATTGTGGAAATGAGTGGCAATCTCGTGGGCGGTGAGTGAGGTACTGAGTGGAGGAGGGGGGGGAGAGAGCAGGGAGTTGAAGGTGGAGAAGAGTCGGCGAGGGCAGGAGGAGAGGGTGTTAATCAGGTTTACGAAGTAAGCCTGCTTGGCGGCGTGGAGGGAGGAGGTGTAAGTGAGGAAGGCAGATTTGTAGAGGGAGAATGAACGGGGGGACCTGGTTTTGCGCCATAGTCTCTCCAGCGCACGACTGCGACGTTTGAGGCATTTAGTGTGGTCGTTCTGCCATGGTTGGAGCGGTCTGGGTTTGATGTAGCGTGTGGTTAGGGGTGCCAGAGAGTCTAGGGTAGCTGATAGTGAGTCGTTGTACGTGTTAGTGGCTAGGTCAGGACAAGACAGTGGAAGGATTCTGTCGTGTAGGCGGTCGGCAGCTGAGTGGAGGGGGGCCGGGTTCAGGTTGCGAAGGTTGCGGCTGGTGATGGTTTGGCGCTCTGGGGGGGGGGAGTTAGGGGAAGGGGAGATGGAGAACGTGAGGAGGTGGTGGTCGGAGAGAGGGAAGGGGGTGTTAGAGAACTGGTTGAGGGTACAGAGGTGGGAGAAGACGAGGTCCAGGGTGTTCCCAATGATGTGGGTGGAGGATTGAGTGTGCTGTGTGAGCGCGAAGGAGGAGGTTAGGTGGAGGAATTGGGAAGTAGCCGGGCTGTTGTCATTGATGGGGATATTGAAGTCCCCGAGGATGATGGTTGGTAGCTCAGAGGAGAGGAAGAAGGGAAGCCAGGCAGCGAAGTCATCCAGGAAGCGGGGTATGGATCCGGGAGGCCTGTAGATCACTGCGATCCTTAGGGGGGTGGGTGAGAAGAGCCGGATGCAGTGAGCCTCGAAGGAGGAGAAAGTTAGGGAGGGAGGATTAGGGAGGACCTGGAAGGTGCTCAGCGGTGATAGGAGCAGGCCGACCCCACCACCTTTGTGACCGCTCAGTCTTGGTGAATGGGACCAGACGAGACCTCCATAGGAGAGTGCCGCAGGGGAGGTGGAGTCAGTGGCCTGTACCCAGGTTTCGGTGATGGCTAGGAGGTTAAGGGAGCGGGAGATAAAGAGGTCATGGATGGCAGTAAGTTTGTTGCAGACCGAGCGGGCGTTCAGGAGTGCAACCGAGAGAGGGGGGATGGATGCGGGGAGAAGGGGCACAGATATGAGGTTGAGGGGGTTACGGCAGCTGGCGGGAGCAGGGGGGTCCCTAGAGGAGGGGTGAGGTGGCGAGGGGCCAGGGTTCGGGGAGATGTCCCCAGCAGATAGGAGAAGGAGAAGGGTGAGGAAGGTGGCATGGGAATGGGAAGTGTAGGAGCGTGTGGGTCTGATAGTGGTGGCACGTGGGTCGACGGGGGAGTGGAGTAGCAGGAGGAGGTGGTGAGTGCCGTAGTGGGGAGAGGGGAGTAGTGAAGGGGCAATGTAGAGCTGTTTTGGGGGGGTAGGCGGGTAGAGGGAGGCGATTTTTGGGATGGTGGAGAGGAAAATGAGGAGGAGGAGTGCAGGAGGCATGTTGGGGTGGGTGCGGTGACAGTTGGGTCAGGGGAGGTGAAGGGATACAGGTCAGGGCAAGGTGTGTGGGGAATCTGTGTTACCATGGGAGAGTCATTTGAGTCCTTCTGTAGGGGTAGAGTGAGGGTGGAGGGCGGCAGCTGGTTGGCAGCAGTCTGTGGGTGCAGTAAGCTGGCGACCATGGGTGCTGTGGCATGTCTTCAGTGGGTACGGTGGTTCGGCTAGTGGAGGGGTCGTAGGGTGCGATGGCTGGGGGTGATGGTAGGCACGGCGACTGGTGATGTTGGCGGCTCGGTGACTGGGGTTGTTGAGGCCAGGCGTCGGGTGCTGAGGGCTCGGCGTCGTGAGGCGCTGAAGGTGTTGAAGGATCGTCATCAGAGTCGAGCGGGGCGTTGCGGTAGCGATCGTCGGCCCTGCGTGGTTTGTGCTCAACCGTGATCTGTTGCGGCCGGTAGGAGAGACCGCAGCTTCAAGGGTCGTGGTGGGCCATTAGTCGCCGGGGCGTCGCCAGAGGGAATAGCGTGCCGGAAATCAGGGTGCTGGGCGAGCGTTCCCTGGTGTGGTGGCTGGCTGGTAATCCCAGGTGGGGTGGTGGGCAGGGGATCCCCGGTGGGATGGTGGCCGTGCTATCCCTGGTGGGGTAGTAGCGATCCCTGGAGGGATAGTGGCTTAGGGTCCCTGGTGGTTTGGGGTTTCAGGTGGATGGTGGGATCCCTGAGTGAGTGAGTCCCTGGAGGCTGGCGGTGTGATGGTGGTTGGGCTCCCTGGTGGGTAGTGGGCGCCCCTGGTGAAGTACCTGGTGTCCTGGAGCGTCGGTGGATCCCTCCTGGGTTAGCAGGACCGTTGGTGGTGGTGGTAGCTTCCCGGAGCAGCGGAGGCGTCCCGCCGCGGCCGCAATTCCCGCCGCGATTCCAGCCACGGCTGGCAGGAAACACCGCGGCTTCGGGTGCCGCGGTAGGCCTCAGGCTGCTGCGAACCGCCGGAGCTCCGCTGGAGGGACGGAGTGACTGTGGGTGTTGGTGGGGACCTCGGCAGCAGACACAGGGGCCCGGATGGGCCCTGATGGCAGCGGTAGGGGCGCAGGGGTGATCCCCTGATCGGCGGGGACCGAGGAGCGGAGTGGCAGTAGTCCGGGCTGATGTCCGGCGATCCTGGTCGGCCGCGCCAGAAATCGAGGCCGCGGCTTCAGGTGCCGGGTAGGCCGCAAGTCCCGGAGCTCCGGGAGAAAGGTCCAGTGGCCTTCCCTGGCTGGCGAACAGGGACCGGAGGGTCGTGGGGCCCCCGTCAGGGTCCGCTGCCGCCCAGATGGCAGCGGATTGGGGCCGGGGGAGCAGGAGCTCGCCGAGACACGTCCGTCTCGCCGGACGTCCGGATGTTTAAATTGCGCGGTCATGCAACACTGCACCCAAATTAAATTTACATCCTTTTTTTTCCCAACATTACCGGCCGTTTCCCCGCGATTCGCGGTGATCGCTGATCGAGAGTAGGGCTGCATTGTTTATACACAGCCCTGCTATCTGTCAGTTCCCTGACAGCTCGTGACAAGCTGAAGAGGGAGAGAAGAGTTTCTCTCTCTCGATCAGCTTGTCCCTGTCCAGCACACACCCCTGCCCCCTAGTAAAACACTCCCTTCACACAGTAAACCCTAAAAATGTTAACCCCTTCCTCCCCAGTGCCATGAGTACAGTGTCAGTGGGTTTTTTTTTCACTGATCACTGTATTGGTGTCACTGGGGATGTCGCTGATCGCCGCCATTATTAGCATAAAAAAAATTAAAAATCCCAGTATCTTTCCCGCCATTTGTAAACGCTATAACTTTCATGTAAACCAATTAATTTACACGTATTGGGATTTTTTTTAGCAGAGACATGTCGCAGAATGCATTTTGGATGAAATTTGTGACTAAATTTGATTTTTTAATTTTTTTTACTGGACATGTTTTATAGCAAAAAGTCCAAAATATTGTTTTTTTTTCTCAAAATTGTCAGCCTTTTTTTTTATAGCACAAAAAAATAAAAACGCACAGGCGATCAAATACCACCGAAAGAAAGCTCAATTTGTTGGGAAAAAAAAGGATGTAAATTTAATTTGGGTGCAGTGTTGCATGACCGCGCAATTGTCAGTTAAAGTAACGCAGCGCCGTAACACAAACCTCTTCTGTAACCGCTTCCTGGCCACCCTACAGCAGAAATACTGCCACAGGGCGGCATGGGTACGCAATATCACATATATATATATATATTATATATATATATATACGTGATTTGCGCTCCCGTGGTTTTCACACCCCTCCCAGATAGCGTCAGATTGCCCGTCAGTACACCAGTCATCACATTTAAACCCTTGATTGCCAGGAGTACGCTCATGTACAATAAACCTCCATTGCTAGTATAGTGTCTGAACGGGTCAATATCTTTGATCAGGTCAGCACTATACCAGCGTTCACATTAGTAAAGCGTCCCCAAAAATGCAGCGTTAGCGGGATCAGCCCCGGCACCTGCCAACACCTGCGTTTAGCCCCTACGCTTACCCCCCCTTCTCCCCAAGCAAGTGCAGTGTCAGTAGGTCACTGTCATTTGATACATTGCACACAAAACCGCAGTGTTCGCAGAATCAGGCCTGATCTCTGTTAGCACTTGTCGGTAAATTTTGATGACTCTCACATGCAGCAGAGTGCCAGTGCTAGTGCCGCGCTACCTTTTGGTGAACTGTCGAGTACCAGCGGTCTAGTACATACTAATCTTTCACATACCTCCTTGATTTTTGGAGTTGTTTTTCACGGAATATCTGTATGCGTTGATTGTGGATCAAAGCAGTTTATATGCACAACAA
This sequence comes from Staurois parvus, assembly GCF_062004578.1. NCBI lineage: Eukaryota > Metazoa > Chordata > Amphibia > Anura > Ranidae > Staurois > Staurois parvus. The sequence goes on along the minus strand of NW_028319968.1, from coordinate 169,821 downwards.
TTTATTGCCGCCAACCCAAATTCAAACCTTGCCAGACCATTCGCATGGAAACTCATTACGGTTTTCAAATTTACATTTTTTTTGGGCCCAACCCTCAACATGGGCATTACTAAAAGAAATGAATTGCGGTTGTATTGGTCCGCAGTCCCGATTCATCATATGCCCGTATAATGTGTTTTATGCATTTCTCATCCTCGGGGTAACCCTGAATTTGACCGGCTCCACAAAATTCAGCCCCTCGCAAATCACCTTAACCTAAAATTTGCAGATGTCTATACTCCCCAGCAAAACATCTGCGTTGATGAGTCCCTTATTAATTTTTCTGGCCGCCTTGCATTCAAACAATATCTCCCCTGCAAGCTTGCCAGATATGGGGTCAAGATGTAGAAGAAATGTGAGAGGACAACAGGCTATACCAGGGGCGGACTGACAACTCATGGGGCCCCCGGGCAATAGGGGATCATGGGGCCCCTGTGTCCTTGCCCAAACTGAAAAAAGCCTATGAAAAAGGTACCAGGGGCATCTCATGGGGCCCCCTACTGACCCCGGGCCCTCGGGCAGTGCCCGAGTTTCCAAATGGTCAGTCCGCCCCTGGGCTATACTTATAAGTTTCGGATTTATGAGGGAAAAGATAGTCACGTGGAGCCCCCTCCCGGATGCCCAGACTACATGGGGAGCAGTGGCAAGATAGTTTGGGACTTGGTGTCATCATTTCTCCATATGGGGTACCACTTATACGTGGACAATTTTTATTCAAGCGTGCCACTATTTAGACATTTATTCAATCTTGGAACTGGCACTTGTGGCAAAGTGTGACCTAATGTGTGCCCACCATTAGAAGTGGGTGGATGCAGGGCGGTATATTCTAATGGTGGGCATACCACACACTTTTTCTGGCAGAGATTTCTTCTCATTTTTTCATTCAGTCCACTGGCTGCATACAAAAAAAAAAATGTAAAAATAATTTTAAAAAAATCAAAATAACTAAAAAAAAAACAAATTTGCCCCTCCCATGCGAGCACGCCTGTGTGCACAAGCCTTGACCCTGTGCCGTTATGTAAACAGCGGTTGCACCATGCATGTGAGGTATTGCCGTGAACATCAGATCAAGGGCAGTAATTCTAACACTAGACCTCCTCTGTAAATCTAAAATGGTGGCTTTTAAAGGCTTTTAAAGCGCTGCCTATGGATATTAAAAATGTTTGCAGTTTGTCACCATTGAACGGGGCATGCGCAGTTTTAAAGCATGTCATGTTTGGTATATATTTACTTGGCATACCATTATCTTTTATATTTTACCAAACAATTGGCCAATATATTGTGTTTTTGTGCATTTAAAGTAAATCAAGTGTATTTTTTTTTTTTAATTGCTTTTGAAAAATCGCTGCGCGAGTACTATGTGCCATAAAAAATTGTAGTACCTACCATTTTATTCACTAGGGTGTCTGCTTTAAAAAATATATAATGTTTGGGGGTTTAAATTAATTTCCTAGCAAAAAATACTGATTTTTTCATGTGAACAAAAAGGATTGGTTTTCAGGTGGTTAGAAGAGTGAATGATGTGTGGCATAAACTTCTAATGCTGGGCATAAAACGCCCCCACCCCCCAAAATGACCCCTTTTGGGAAAGTAGTCACCCCAAACTATTTGCTGAGAGGAATGTTGAATCAATAGAAGAATTTATTATTTTACCACAAGTTTTTGGAAAATGACAAAAAATAAAATTACACAAAATTGTCTTTGAAATAATTTATTGCTCACACAAGCCATATGTATATGTGGAATCACTCCCCAAAATACATTCTGCTACTTCTCCCGAGTATGGGGGTGCCACATATGAGAGACTTTTTGGCAGTCTAGCCAAGTACAGGACCCCAAAATCCAATAAGCACCTTCAGGCTTTTAAAGGGCTTTATTTCCTCATTACACTTCCTGACTACCTATCACAGTTTCGGAGGCCCTGGAATGCCAGAATAGCACCAAACCCCCCCAAATGACCCCTTTTTGGAAAGTAGACACCCAAAGGAATTTGATAAGAAGCATGGTAAGTATTTTGAAGATCTCATTTGTTGCCACAAGTTTTTGGAAAATGAAGAAAGAAAATAAAAACATATTTTTCTTTTCTTTTTTATATTTCAAAACCTTGTGAGAAAAAATGAGATCTGCAAAATACTTACCATGCCTCTTTTTAAATTCCTTGGAGTGTCTACTTTCCAAAAAGGGGTCATTTGGGGGGGGGGGGGGGGGTTTGTGCTATCCTGGCATTTCAGGGCCTCCGAACCTGTGATAGGTAGTGGGGAAGTGAAATGAAGAAGTTACGCACCTTCAGGCTTTCAAAGTGGTCATTGGATTTCAGGCTCCTGTATGTGGCTAGGCTCCCAAAAAGTGTCACACGTGTGGTATCCTCATACTCGGTAGAAGTAGCAGAATGTATTTTGGGGTGTAATTCCACATATACCCATGGCTTGTGCAAGAAATAAATCATTTAAATGACAATTTTGTGTAAAAAAAAAAAAAAAAGTTTGTCATTTTCCAGAAACTTGTGGAAAAAAAAATAAATCTTCCATGGACACAATATGTCTCTCAGCAGATAGCTTAGGGTGTCTGCTTTCCGAAAAGGGGTCATTTGGGGGTGTTTGTTCTATCCTGGTATTTTAGCACCTCAAGAGATGTGATGGGTGGTCAGAAAGTAAAAGCTGTGAAAATTTCAAATTATCTATACCATAGTTTGTAGACGCTATAACTTTCACACAAAGCGATCAATATACACTTATTGGGATTTGTTTTACCAAAAACATGTAGCAGAATACATTTGGGCTTAAATTTATGACTAACTTTGAGTTTACGATATATTTTTTATAGCTGAAAGTAGAAAATATTGTTTTTTTTTGAAAATTTTTGTGGTTTTTTTGTTTATAGCGCAAAAAATAAAAAGCGCACAGGTGATAAAATACCACCAAAAGAAAGCTCTATTTGTGTGAAAAAAAGGACGTAAATTTCGTTTGGGTACAGCATTGCATGACCGCGCAATTATCATTTGAATTAGTGCAGCGCCAAACAGCAAAAAAAGGCCTGGTCATTAAGGGGGGTAAATCCTCAGGAGCTCAAGTGGTTAACCACTTCCAGTCCGGACTCTTGTACCCGCACTGGGACCATGAAAGGCTTTCCAAATAGATAAAATGAGAGAAAATGAATGTTAAAAAAAATAAACAAAGCCCCAAAAAAAAAAAAATTTGGTAACATCCATTTATCTCATGTCCAGTACATACATAGACGCACTTGGCAGAGGTAAGCCTCGAACCTACGACCATGCACTCTTTGGACGGGCACTCTCCCTACTGTGCTATGTCTGTTACCAGGTATAGACTCTGTCAAACTGACCCTTGTTTTCAAAAACTGCCAACTGTCACCTGCCCAATGTCAAGTAGCTATAGTGCAGTGCTAATCCGCTTCCATACTGGGCACTTTTACCCCCTTCCTGCCCAGGGCAATTTTCAGCTTTCAGCGCTCTCACACTTTGAATGACAATTGCGCGCTCATACAACATTGTACCCAAACTAAAATTTTACCATTTTTTTCACACAACTAGAGCTTTCTTTTGGTGGTATTTAACCACTTGAGCTTCTGAGGATTTACCCTCCTTAATGACCAGGCCTTTTTTTGCTGTTTGGCGCTGCACTAATTCAAATGATAATTGCGCGGTCATGCAATGCTGTACCCAAACGAAATTTACGTCCTTTTTTTCACACAAATAGAGCTTTCTTTTGGTGGTATTTTAACACCTGTGCGCTTTTTATTTTTTGCACTATAAACAAACAAACACAAAAATTTTGAAAAAAAACAATATTTTCTTCTTTCAGCTATAAAAAATATATCGTAAACTCAAAGTTAGTCATAAATTTAAGCCAAAATGTATTCTGCTCCATGTTTTTGGTAAAAAAAAATCCCAATAAGTGTATATTGATTGCTTTGTGTGAACGTTATAGCGTCTACAAACTATGGTATAGATACTGTAATTTATGCCTTTTTTTGCTATACAGCACTGCACTAATTCAAATGATAATTGCGCGGTCATGCAATGCTGTACCCAAACGAAATTTACGTCCTTTTTTTCACACAAATAGAGCTTTCTTTTGGTGGTATTTTATCACCTGTGCGCTTTTTATTGTTTGCGCTATAAACAAAAAAAACACAAAAACTTTGAAAAAAAACAATAATTTCTACTTTCAGCTATAAAAAATATATCGCAAACTCAAAGTTAGTCATAAATTTAATCCAAAATGTATTCTGCTACATGTTTTTGGTAAAAAAAAAATCCCGTGCATTAGCGGGCAAACTGGCGCTATATGGGAGGGGCGCTAACACTATCGGAAGTCACCAGTGACACTAATACAGTGATCAGTAAAAATCTGTTCACTGTAATCAATGACACTGGTGACAGGGCAGTGAAGGGGTTAACTGGGGGGGTGGGGGGTGATCAAGGGGTTAAATGGGATTACTGGTGTACTAGCGGGCAAACTGGGGCTATCTGGGAGGGGCGATAACCCTATCGGAAGTCGCCAGCGACACTGATACAGTGATCAGTAAAAATCGGTTCACTGATCCGTGACACTGGCGGCAGGGCAGTGAAGGGGTTAACTGGGGGGGGATTAAGGAGTTAAACGGGATTACTGGTGTACTGGCGGGCAAACTGGCGCTATCTGGGAGGGGTTAACTGGGGGGGTGGGGGGGCGATCAGGGGGTTAAATGTGACCTAGGTGTGTTCTAACTGTAAATGTGTAGTGTTTTACTCACTTTTACTGTTTCTTCTTCTCTGTCTGGAACGGAATGTGTCCAGGCAGAGAAGAATGACATCATATCTTGTCCTGTGTAAACTTCAACACAGGACAGGATAGGACAGGGACCGATCATCTGATTTCAGTCAGACATCACTGGCTGAAATCTAATGATTGATCCCTCCGGGATCGAATGGTGTCACCCGCGGATCGGCGGGAGCGCGCGCCCCCTGCGGGCGAAAACGTCGGGAGCGCGGAACCCGTTTTAAAACGTGATTTTTGCGCCTCAGTTCCGCCCTGCACACGTATATATACAGTGGCAGGGCGGCAAGCGGTTAATCACCACTGGGGTTTTTATTTTTTGATAAATTAACAAAAAAAAGACCGAAAATTTTGAAAAAAAAAACACGTTTTTCTTTGTTTCTGTTATAAAAGTTTGCAAATAAATTATTGTTCTTCATAAATTTAGGCCAAGATGTATTCTGCTACATGTCTTTGGTGAAAATAACCCAAATTAGAATGTATTTTTTAGTTTGTAGGAAAGTTATAGAGTTCGCAAACTATGGGATAGATCTGAAAATTGATCAATCCTGAAGTACTGACGGCCAATCTAATATCTTGAGGTCCCAGAATGTCAGAACAGTACAGATATCCCCAAATGACCCCTTTTTGGAGAGTAGACAGTCTGACGTACTTCATAAGAGGCATGGCGAGTTTTTTGAAGTTGTATTTTTTTTGTCATCATTTTTTGGAAAATGAAAAAATGCAAAAAATAATTTTCACAATTTTTTTTTTTTATATACTGTCACCAGTGCAGTACAGCGTCATCATATTACTGGCATGGCGGTGATCAGGGACACTGACTGGTGACAGTATGAAAAAAAAAATATACATTTTTAATTTTTTTTATTATTTTTCATTATTTATTAAATGTTTTTTCTTTTTCTATGATTTTTTTTTCATATTTCACTATGTCCAAAATAGTACAATGTTACCATAGTAACATTGTACTACTTTGGAGAAGTGATCAGTATTTTTATTTTTTTTTTACTCAGTTTGCTTATAGCGGTGGTCGGCAAGCCGCGGCTCGCGAGCCACATGCGGCTCTTTACACACTTCAATGCGGCTCTTCTGTGTGCCGGGCGCCCGCTCCCCTCCCTCCTCTCGGGCGGCCGCCCCAAAAGTCAGGACTCTGCAGCTAGCCCAGGAATGGGCAAACTACGGCCCGGCGGACCTTTTAATCCGGCCCGCGGAGCGTGGCAAACATTGGCTGTCAGGATGTAGGCGGGGCAGCCAGGATGTAGGCGGGGCAGCGTGACGAACTCCTCTCCTCTCACAGTCCGCCCTGAAGACCGGAACGGCGCGGGAACACGGCGAGAGGAACGCGCGGAGCAAAGGTAAGTGAATTGACACAATATGGGGAATGAATTACTATAGGGGGGATGACTTACTATGGGGGATGAATTACTATATGGGGGATTAATTACTATGGGGGATGAATTACTATATGGGGGATGAATTACTATATGGGGGATGAATTACTATATGGGGGATGAATTACTATGGGGGATGAATTACACTATGGGGGATGAATTACACTATGGGGGATGAATTACTATATGGGGGATTAATTACTATGGGGGATGAATTACTATATGGGGGATGAATTACTATATGGGGGATGAATTACTATGGGGGATGAATTACACTATGGGGGATGAATTACTACGGGTGATGAATTACTATATGGGGGATGAATTACTATGGGGGATGAATTACTATATGGGGGATGTATTTTCAGTTTTAAAAATTTGGCTCTCAAAATAAATTTCAATCGTGGTTTTGGCGAGATTTGGCTCAGTTGAAAAAAAAAGGTTGCCCACCACTGGTTTATAGCAAAGAATTACTTTGCTATAAGCAAGCATTTACCTGAATGACATCGATTCATTCAGTTTTTTTTTTTTTGTGCTTAGCTGTGATTTGGCCACAGCTAATCACATGACATGTGCATGTGATCTGTGGGACCATTCACAGCTAGACACTAGTATACAATGGATGGCATGAATGAAGCCATCCATTGTATACAACTGTTATGTGACCTGCTGTGATTGGTCACAGCAAGTCACATGGTACCGGCAACGGGGGCCAGTACTCAGATCTGTCATAGGCCGTGTCCGAGGTACACTGCCAGTGACAGATCGCGCCGCTGTGATCTAGTGCGTTTTTCCTGCCGCCATTCGGCTGTTGGCCAGGAGGGAAGTGGTTAACCTCTTCAGCCCCAGCCACTGCATATGTACGTTTGCAGGGCGGCACGGCTGCGCAAAACCACGTTTTAAAATGTAGTTTTGCAAAACAGGTAGGGGGCGCACGTCCACCCTACCTGTCCCGCGGGTGTCAGCAGCGGGTCTCTGCCGCCGGGTCACGGCCGGTCATTACCGGCCGTTTCCCCGCGATTCGCGGTGATCGCTGATCGAGAGTAGGGCTGCATTGTTTATACACAGCCCTGCTATCTGTCAGTTCCCTGACAGCTCGTGCCAAGCTGAAGAGGGAGAGAAGAGTTTCTCTCTCTCGATCAGCTTGTCCCTGTCCAGCACACACCCCTGCCCCCTAGTAAAACACTCCCTTCACACAGTAAACCCTAAAAATGTTAACCCCTTCCTCCCCAGTGCCATGAGTACAGTGTCAGTGGGTTTTTTTTTCACTGATCACTGTATTGGTGTTAGTGGGGATGTCGCTGATCGCCGCCATTATTAGCATAAAAAAAATTAAAAATCCCAGTATCTTTCCCGCCATTTGTAAACGCTATAACTTTCATGTAAACCAATTAATTTACACGTATTGGGATTTTTTTTAGCAGAGACATGTCGCAGAATGCATTTTTAATGAAATTTGTGACTAAATTTGATTTTTTAATTTTTTTTACTGGACATGTTTTATAGCAAAAAGTCCAAAATATTGTTTTTTTTTTCTCAAAATTGTCAGCCTTTTTTTTTATAGCACAAAATTAAAAACGCACAGGCGATCAAATACCACCGAAAGAAAGCTCAATTTGTTGGGAAAAAAAAGGATGTAAATTTAATTTGGGTGCAGTGTTGCATGACCGCGCAATTGTCAGTTAAAGTAACGCAGCGCCGTAACACAAACCTCTTCTGTAACCGCTTCCTGGCCACCCTACAGCAGAAATACTGCCACAGGGCGGCATGGGTACGCAATATCACATATATATATATATATATATATATATATATATATATATATATATATATACGTGATTTGCGCTCCCGTGGTTTTCACACCCCTCCCAGATAGCGTCAGATTGCCCGTCAGTACACCAGTCATCACATTTAAACCCTTGATTGCCAGGAGTACGCTCATGTACAATAAACCTCCATTGCTAGTATAGTGTCTGAACGGGTCAATATCTTTGATCAGGTCAGCACTATACCAGCGTTCACATTAGTAAAGCGTCCCCAAAAACGCAGCGTTAGCGGGATCAGCCCCGGCACCTGCCAACACCTGCGTTTAGCCCCTACGCTTACCCCCCCTTCTCCCCAAGCAAGTGCAGTGTCAGTAGGTCACTGTCATTTGATACATTGCACACAAAACCGCAGTGTTCGCAGAATCAGGCCTGATCTCTGTTAGCACTTGTCGGTAAATTTTGATGACTCTCACATGCAGCAGAGTGCCAGTGCTAGTGCCGCGCTACCTTTTGGTGAACTGTCGAGTACCAGCGGTCTAGTACATACTAATCTTTCACATACCTCCTTGATTTTTGGAGTTGTTTTTCACGGAATATCTGTATGCGTTGATTGTGGATCAAAGCAGTTTATATGCACAACAATTTATTGCCGCCAACCCAAATTCAAACCTTGCCAGACCATTCGCATGGAAACTCATTATGGTTTTCAAATTTACATTTTTTTTGGGCCCAACCCTCAACATGGGCATTACTAAAAGAAATGAATTGCGGTTGTATTGGTCCGCAGTCCCGATTCATCATATGCCCGTATAATGTGTTTTATGCATTTCTCATCCTCGGGGTAACCCTGAATTTGACCGGCTCCACAAAATTCAGCCCCTCGCAAATCACCTTAACCTAAAATTTGCAGATGTCTATACTCCCCAGCAAAACATCTGCGTTGATGAGTCCCTTATTAATTTTTCTGGCCGCCTTGCATTCAAACAATATCTCCCCTGCAAGCTTGCCAGATATGGGGTCAAGATGTAGAAGAAATGTGAGAGGACAACAGGCTATACCAGGGGCGGACTGACAACTCATGGGGCCCCCGGGCAATAGGGGATCATGGGGCCCCTGTGTCCTTGCCCAAACTGAAAAAAGCCTATGAAAAAGGTACCAGGGGCATCTCATGGGGCCCCCTACTGACCCTGGGCCCTCGGGCAGTGCCCGAGTTTCCAAATGGTCAGTCCGCCCCTGGGCTATACTTATAAGTTTCGGATTTATGAGGGAAAAGATAGTCACGTGGAGCCCCCTCCCGGATGCCCAGACTACATGGGGAGCAGTGGCAAGATAGTTTGGGACTTGGTGTCATCATTTCTCCATATGGGGTACCACTTATACGTGGACAATTTTTATTCAAGCGTGCCACTATTTAGACATTTATTCAATCTTGGAACTGGCACTTGTGGCAAAGTGTGACCTAATGTGTGCCCACCATTAGAAGTGGGTGGATGCAGGGCGGTATATTCTAATGGTGGGCATACCACACACTTTTTCTGGCAGAGATTTCTTCTCATTTTTTCATTCAGTCCACTGGCTGCATACAAAAAAAAAAATGTAAAAATAATTTTAAAAAAAATCAAAATAACTAAAAAAAAAACAAATTTGCCCCTCCCATGCGAGCACGCCTGTGTGCACAAGCCTTGACCCTGTGCCGTTATGTAAACAGCGGTTGCACCATGCATGTGAGGTATTGCCGTGAACATCAGATCAAGGGCAGTAATTCTAACACTAGACCTCCTCTGTAAATCTAAAATGGTGGTTTTTAAAGGCTTTTAAAGCGCTGCCTATGGATATTAAAAATGTTTGCAGTTTGTCACCATTGAACGGGGCATGCGCAGTTTTAAAGCATGTCATGTTTGGTATATATTTACTCGGCATACCATTATCTTTTATATTTTACCAAACAATTGGCCAATATATTGTGTTTTTGTGCATTTAAAGTAAAACAAGTGTATTTTTTTTTTTTAATTGCTTTTGAAAAATCGCTGCGCGAGTACTATGTGCCATAAAAAATTGTAGTACCTACCATTTTATTCACTAGGGTGTCTGCTTTAAAAAATATATAATGTTTGGGGGTTTAAATTAATTTCCTAGCAAAAAATACTGATTTTTTCATGTGAACAAAAAGGATTGGTTTTCAGGTGGTTAGAAGAGTGAATGATGTGTGGCATAAACTTCTAATGCTGGGCATAAAACGCCCCCACCCCCCAAAATGACCCCTTTTGGGAAAGTAGTCACCCCAAACTATTTGCTGAGAGGAATGTTGAATCAATAGAAGAATTTATTTTTTTACCACAAGTTTTTGGAAAATGACAAAAAATAAAATTACACAAAATTGTCTTTGAAATAATTTATTGCTCACACAAGCCATATGTATATGTGGAATCACTCCCCAAAATACATTCTGCTACTTCTCCCGAGTATGGGGGTGCCACATATGAGAGACTTTTTGGCAGTCTAGCCAAGTACAGGACCCCAAAATCCAATAAGCACCTTCAGGCTTTTAAAGGGCTTTATTTCCTCATTACACTTCCTGACTACCTATCACAGTTTCGGAGGCCCTGGAATGCCAGAATAGCACCAAACCCCCCCAAATGACCCCTTTTTGGAAAGTAGACACCCAAAGGAATTTGATAAGAAGCATGGTAAGTATTTTGAAGATCTCATTTGTTGCCACAAGTTTTTGGAAAATGAAGAAAGAAAATAAAAACATATTTTTCTTTTCTTTTTTATATTTCAAAACCTTGTGAGAAAAAATGAGATCTGCAAAATACTTACCATGCCTCTTTTTAAATTCCTTGGAGTGTCTACTTTCCAAAAAGGGGTCATTTGGGGGGGGGGGGGGTTTGTGCTATCCTGGCATTTCAGGGCCTCCGAACCTGTGATAGGTAGTGGGGAAGTGAAATGAAGAAGTTACGCACCTTCAGGCTTTCAAAGTGGTCATTGGATTTCAGGCTCCTGTATGTGGCTAGGCTCCCAAAAAGTGTCACACGTGTGGTATCCTCATACTCGGTAGAAGTAGCAGAATGTATTTTGGGGTGTAATTCCACATATACCCATGGCTTGTGCAAGAAATAAATCATTTAAATGACAATTTTGTGTAAAAAAAAAAAAAAAGTTTGTCATTTTCCAGAAACTTGTGGAAAAAAAAATAAATCTTCCATGGACACAATATGTCTCTCAGCAGATAGCTTAGGGTGTCTGCTTTCCGAAAAGGGGTCATTTGGGGGTGTTTGTTCTATCCTGGTATTTTAGCACCTCAAGAGATGTGATGGGTGGTCAGAAAGTAAAAGCTGTGAAAATTTCAAATTATCTATACCATAGTTTGTAGACGCTATAACTTTCACACAAAGCGATCAATATACACTTATTGGGATTTGTTTTACCAAAAACATGTAGCAGAATACATTTGGGCTTAAATTTATGACTAACTTTGAGTTTACGATATATTTTTTATAGCTGAAAGTAGAAAATATTGTTTTTTTTTGAAAATTTTTGTGGTTTTTTTGTTTATAGCGCAAAAAATAAAAAGCGCACAGGTGATAAAATACCACCAAAAGAAAGCTCTATTTGTGTGAAAAAAAGGACGTAAATTTCGTTTGGGTACAGCATTGCATGACCGCGCAATTATCATTTGAATTAGTGCAGCGCCAAACAGCAAAAAAAGGCCTGGTCATTAAGGGGGGTAAATCCTCAGGAGCTCAAGTGGTTAACCACTTCCAGTCCGGACTCTTGTACCCGCACTGGGACCATGAAAGGCTTTCCAAATAGATAAAATGAGAGAAAATGAATGTTAAAAAAAATAAACAAAGCCCCAAAAAAAAAAAAATTTGGTAACATCCATTTATCTCATGTCCAGTACATACATAGACGCACTTGGCAGAGGTAAGCCTCGAACCTACGACCATGCACTCTTTGGACGGGCACTCTCCCTACTGTGCTATGTCTGTTACCAGGTATAGACTCTGTCAAACTGACCCTTGTTTTCAAAAACTGCCAACTGTCACCTGCCCAATGTCAAGTAGCTATAGTGCAGTGCTAATCCGCTTCCATACTGGGCACTTTTACCCCCTTCCTGCCCAGGGCAATTTTCAGCTTTCAGCGCTCTCACACTTTGAATGACAATTGCGCGCTCATACAACATTGTACCCAAACTAAAATTTTACCATTTTTTTCACACAACTAGAGCTTTCTTTTGGTGGTATTTAACCACTTGAGCTTCTGAGGATTTACCCTCCTTAATGACCAGGCCTTTTTTTGCTGTTTGGCGCTGCACTAATTCAAATGATAATTGCGCGGTCATGCAATGCTGTACCCAAACGAAATTTACGTCCTTTTTTTCACACAAATAGAGCTTTCTTTTGGTGGTATTTTAACACCTGTGCGCTTTTTATTTTTTGCGCTATAAACAAACAAACACAAAAATTTTGAAAAAAAACAATATTTTCTTCTTTCAGCTATAAAAAATATATCGTAAACTCAAAGTTAGTCATAAATTTAAGCCAAAATGTATTCTGCTCCATGTTTTTGGTAAAAAAAAATCCCAATAAGTGTATATTGATTGCTTTGTGTGAACGTTATAGCGTCTACAAACTATGGTATAGATACTGTAATTTATGCCTTTTTTTGCTATACAGCACTGCACTAATTCAAATGATAATTGCGCGGTCATGCAATGCTGTACCCAAACGAAATTTACGTCCTTTTTTTCACACAAATAGAGCTTTCTTTTGGTGGTATTTTATCACCTGTGCGCTTTTTATTGTTTGCGCTATAAACAAAAAAAACACAAAAACTTTGAAAAAAAACAATAATTTCTACTTTCAGCTATAAAAAATATATCGCAAACTCAAAGTTAGTCATAAATTTAATCCAAAATGTATTCTGCTACATGTTTTTGGTAAAAAAAAAATCCCGTGCATTAGCGGGCAAACTGGCGCTATATGGGAGGGGCGCTAACACTATCGGAAGTCACCAGTGACACTAATACAGTGATCAGTAAAAATCTGTTCACTGTAATCAATGACACTGGTGACAGGGCAGTGAAGGGGTTAACTGGGGGGGTGGGGGGTGATCAAGGGGTTAAATGGGATTACTGGTGTACTAGCGGGCAAACTGGGGCTATCTGGGAGGGGCGATAACCCTATTGGAAGTCGCCAGCGACACTGATACAGTGATCAGTAAAAATCGGTTCACTGATCCGTGACACTGGCGGCAGGGCAGTGAAGGGGTTAACTGGGGGGGGATTAAGGAGTTAAACGGGATTACTGGTGTACTGGCGGGCAAACTGGCGCTATCTGGGAGGGGTTAACTGGGGGGGTGGGGGGGCGATCAGGGGGTTAAATGTGACCTAGGTGTGTTCTAACTGTAAATGTGTAGTGTTTTACTCACTTTTACTGTTTCTTCTTCTCTGTCTGGAACGGAATGTGTCCAGGCAGAGAAGAATGACATCATAGCTTGTCCTGTGTAAACTTCAACACAGGACAGGATAGGACAGGGACCGATCATCTGATTTCAGTCAGACATCACTGGCTGAAATCTAATGATTGATCCCTCCGGGATCGAATGGTGTCACCCGCGGGTCGGCGGGAGCGCGCGCGCCCCCTGCGGGCGAAAACGTCGGGAGCGCGGAACCCGTTTTAAAACGTGATTTTTGCGCCTCAGTTCCGCCCTGCACACGTATATATACAGTGGCAGGGCGGCAAGCGGTTAATCACCACTGGGGTTTTTATTTTTTGATAAATTAACAAAAAAAAGACCGAAAATTTTGAAAAAAAAAACACGTTTTTCTTTGTTTCTGTTATAAAAGTTTGCAAATAAATTATTGTTCTTCATAAATTTAGGCCAAGATGTATTCTGCTACATGTCTTTGGTGAAAATAACCCAAATTAGAATGTATTTTTTAGTTTGTAGGAAAGTTATAGAGTTCGCAAACTATGGGATAGATCTGAAAATTGATCAATCCTGAAGTACTGACGGCCAATCTAATATCTTGAGGTCCCAGAATGTCAGAACAGTACAGATATCCCCAAATGACCCCTTTTTGGAGAGTAGACAGTCTGACGTACTTCATAAGAGGCATGGCGAGTTTTTTGAAGTTGTATTTTTTTTGTCATCATTTTTTGGAAAATGAAAAAATGCAAAAAATAATTTTCACAATTTTTTTTTTTTATATACTGTCACCAGTGCAGTACAGCGTCATCATATTACTGGCATGGCGGTGATCAGGGACACTGACTGGTGACAGTATGAAAAAAAATATATACATTTTTAATTTTTTTTATTATTTTTCATTATTTATTAAATGTTTTTTCTTTTTCTATGATTTTTTTTTCATATTTCACTATGTCCAAAATAGTACAATGTTACCATAGTAACATTGTACTACTTTGGAGAAGTGATCAGTATTTTTATTTTTTTTTTACTCAGTTTGCTTATAGCGGTGGTCGGCAAGCCGCGGCTCGCGAGCCACATGCGGCTCTTTACACACTTCAATGCGGCTCTTCTGTGTGCCGGGCGCCCGCTCCCCTCCCTCCTCTCGGGCGGCCGCCCCAAAAGTCAGGACTCTGCAGCTAGCCCAGGAATGGGCAAACTACGGCCCGGCGGACCTTTTAATCCGGCCCGCGGAGCGTGGCAAACATTGGCTGTCAGGATGTAGGCGGGGCAGCCAGGATGTAGGCGGGGCAGCGTGACGAACTCCTCTCCTTTCACAGTCCGCCCTGAAGACCGGAACGGCGCGGGAACACGGCGAGAGGAACGCGCGGAGCAAAGGTAAGTGAATTGACACAATATGGGGAATGAATTACTATAGGGGGGATGACTTACTATGGGGGATGAATTACTATATGGGGGATTAATTACTATGGGGGATGAATTACTATATGGGGGATGAATTACTATATGGGGGATGAATTACTATATGGGGGATGAATTACTATGGGGGATGAATTACACTATGGGGGATGAATTACACTATTGGGGATGAATTACTATATGGGGGATTAATTACTATGGGGGATGAATTACTATATGGGGGATGAATTACTATATGGGGGATGAATTACTATGGGGGATGAATTACACTATGGGGGATGAATTACTACGGGTGATGAATTACTATATGGGGGATGAATTACTATGGGGGATGAATTACTATATGGGGGATGTATTTTCAGTTTTAAAAATGTGGCTCTCAAAATAAATTTCAATCGTGGTTTTGGCGAGATTTGGCTCAGTTGAAAAAAAAAGGTTGCCCACCACTGGTTTATAGCAAAGAATTACTTTGCTATAAGCAAGCATTTACCTGAATGACATCGATTCATTCAGTTTTTTTTTTTTTGTGCTTAGCTGTGATTTGGCCACAGCTAATCACATGACATGTGCATGTGATCTGTGGGACCATTCACAGCTAGACACTAGTATACAATGGATGGCATGAATGAAGCCATCCATTGTATACAACTGTTATGTGACCTGCTGTGATTGGTCACAGCAAGTCACATGGTACCGGCAACGGGGGCCAGTACTCAGATCTGTCATAGGCCGTGTCCGAGGTACACTGCCAGTGACAGATCGCGCCGCTGTGATCTAGTGCGTTTTTCCTGCCGCCATTCGGCTGTTGGCCAGGAGGGAAGTGGTTAACCTCTTCAGCCCCAGCCACTGCATATGTACGTTTGCAGGGCGGCACGGCTGCGCAAAACCACGTTTTAAAATGTAGTTTTGCAAAACAGGTAGGGGGCGCACGTCCACCCTACCTGTCCCGCGGGTGTCAGCAGCGGGTCTCTGCCGCCGGGTCACGGCCGGTCATTACATTACATTACATTACATTACATTGAGTTTATATAGCGCCAAAGGGTTTGCTCAGCGCTGTACAATAGAGGGGGGGACAATACATGAAACATTACAGCAGCTACGAACAGCACACGAGGAATAAGAGGGCCCTACTCTTTCGAGCTTACAATCTGGGAGGGAGGGGGTAGTGGTACAGGAGGAAGTGGCTGTGGGGGATGGAGTGGTAGGAGGAATGAAGGAGAGCAGCAGTTAGGTGAGGGTGGGGTAGGCTTCCCTGAAGAGGTGGGTTTTCAGGGAGCGCCTGAAGGTGAGGAGGGAAGGTGACAGTCTGATGGATTGGGGTAGTGAGTTCCAGAGGATGGGGGAGGACCTGGAGAAGTCTTGCAGACGTGCGTGTGAGGAGGAGACCAGGGAGCAAGATAGAAGGAGGTCCTGTGAAGAGCGAAGGGTACGGGTAGGGTGGTACTTGGGAATCAGGTCGGTGAGGTAGTTAGGGGCAGTGTTGTGAATGGCTTTGTAGGTCAGAGTGAGTAGTTTGAATTTGATGCGTTGGGCGATAGGGAGCCAGTGGAGGGAGAGGCAGAGGGGGGTGGCAGAGGTGGAGCGGCTGGTGAGGTGGATGAGTCTGGCAGCTGAGTTCAGGATGGTCTGAAGCGGGGAGAGTTTGCACTGGGGTAGGCCGGTGAGGAGGGAGTTGCAGTAGTCAAGGCGTGAGATAATCAGGGAGTGCACAAGTAGTTTAGCGGTGTCTGGGGTAAGGAAGGTGCGTATTTTGGCGATATTGCGGAGGTGGAGCCTGCATGTGTTTGTCAGTGATTTGACATGAGGTTGGAAGGAGAGGTTAGAGTCCAGAATGACCCCAAGGACTTTGGCTTGCGGGGCGGGATTGATGGTGGTGATGTTAGTAGTGATGGATAGGATGGGGGGGGGGCGCGGGCAGGAGGGAAGACGAGAAGCTCGGTTTTGGAGAGGTTGAGTTTGAGGAAATGGAGCGACATCCAGTCAGAGATGTCGTTTAGGAGGTGAGTGATGCGGGCGGAGAAAGTGGAGGTGAGGTGAGGGGTGGAGAGGTAAATTTGAGTGTCATCAGCATAGAGATGGTAGTTGAAGCCGTGGGAGTGTATGAGTTTGCCAAGGGAGGAGGTGTAGATGGAGAAGAGAAGGAGTCCAAGGACAGAGCCCTGGGGGACCCCAACAGAGAGGGGGAGGGAAGTGGAGGTGGCACCATTGTAGGAAACGCTGAAGGAGCGTCGGGATAGGTAAGAGGAGAACCAGGAGAGAGCGGTGTCTCTGACGCCAAGGGAGAATAGTTTATTAAGGAGGAGGGGGTGGTCAACTGTGTCGAAGGCCGCGGAGAGGTCCAGGAGGAGGAGGACAGAGTAGTCGCCTTTGGCTTTGGCGTTAAGTAGGTCGTTGGTGATTTTGAGGAGGGCGGTTTCGGTGGAGTGTAGGGGACGGAAGCCGGACTGTAGTGGATCAAGGAGGTTGTTGTCAGTTAGGTGGGCGCTTAGGCGGTTGTAGACTAAGCGCTCCAGGAGTTTGGAAGTGAGTGGCAGCAGGGAGATGGGTCTGAGGTTGTTTGGGTCAGAGGGGTCCAGGGAGGGCTTTTTGAGTATGGGGGTGATGTGCGCATGCTTTAGGGGGGAGGGGAATACGCCGGTAGAGAGGGAGAGATTGAAGATGTGGGTGAGGGAGCAGATGAGGGAAGAGGGGGGTGACTGGAGGAGTCGAGAGGGGATAGGGTCTAGGGGGCAGGTAGTGAGGCGGGCTTCAGAGAAGACCCTGGTGACTTCCTCAGTAGTAGCGGGGCTGAAGGAGTGCAGAGCTGGTGGGGTTACGGTAAGCGGGGTCTTGGGTGTGGAGGGGGGCAGTGCGGTTGCGAGGTCAGAGGAGGGAAGAGATGAGGGGGAGATAGGGGGGGGGAGGCTAGGTGGGGAGGTAGATTGCGAGTTGACTATGTCCTGACAGATAGCATCAATTTTATTGTGGAAATGAGTGGCAATCTCGTGGGCGGTGAGTGAGGTACTGAGTGGAGGAGGGGGGGGAGAGAGCAGGGAGTTGAAGGTGGAGAAGAGTCGGCGAGGGCAGGAGGAGAGGGTGTTAATCAGGTTTACGAAGTAAGCCTGCTTGGCGGCGTGGAGGGAGGAGGTGTAAGTGAGGAAGGCAGATTTGTAGAGGGAGAATGAACGGGGGGACCTGGTTTTGCGCCATAGTCTCTCCAGCGCACGACTGCGACGTTTGAGGCATTTAGTGTGGTCGTTCTGCCATGGTTGGAGCGGTCTGGGTTTGATGTAGCGTGTGGTTAGGGGTGCCAGAGAGTCTAGGGTAGCTGATAGTGAGTCGTTGTACGTGTTAGTGGCTAGGTCAGGACAAGACAGTGGAAGGATTCTGTCGTGTAGGCGGTCGGCAGCTGAGTGGAGGGGGGCCGGGTTCAGGTTGCGAAGGTTGCGGCTGGTGATGGTTTGGCGCTCTGGGGGGGGGGAGTTAGGGGAAGGGGAGATGGAGAACGTGAGGAGGTGGTGGTCGGAGAGAGGGAAGGGGGTGTTAGAGAACTGGTTGAGGGTACAGAGGTGGGAGAAGACGAGGTCCAGGGTGTTCCCAATGATGTGGGTGGAGGATTGAGTGTGCTGTGTGAGCGCGAAGGAGGAGGTTAGGTGGAGGAATTGGGAAGTAGCCGGGCTGTTGTCATTGATGGGGATATTGAAGTCCCCGAGGATGATGGTTGGTAGCTCAGAGGAGAGGAAGAAGGGAAGCCAGGCAGCGAAGTCATCCAGGAAGCGGGGTATGGATCCGGGAGGCCTGTAGATCACTGCGATCCTTAGGGGGGTGGGTGAGAAGAGCCGGATGCAGTGAGCCTCGAAGGAGGAGAAAGTTAGGGAGGGAGGATTAGGGAGGACCTGGAAGGTGCTCAGCGGTGATAGGAGCAGGCCGACCCCACCACCTTTGTGACCGCTCAGTCTTGGTGAATGGGACCAGACGAGACCTCCATAGGAGAGTGCCGCAGGGGAGGTGGAGTCAGTGGCCTGTACCCAGGTTTCGGTGATGGCTAGGAGGTTAAGGGAGCGGGAGATAAAGAGGTCATGGATGGCAGTAAGTTTGTTGCAGACCGAGCGGGCGTTCAGGAGTGCAACCGAGAGAGGGGGGATGGATGCGGGGAGAAGGGGCACAGATATGAGGTTGAGGGGGTTACGGCAGCTGGCGGGAGCAGGGGGGTCCCTAGAGGAGGGGTGAGGTGGCGAGGGGCCAGGGTTCGGGGAGATGTCCCCAGCAGATAGGAGAAGGAGAAGGGTGAGGAAGGTGGCATGGGAATGGGAAGTGTAGGAGCGTGTGGGTCTGATAGTGGTGGCACGTGGGTCGACGGGGGAGTGGAGTAGCAGGAGGAGGTGGTGAGTGCCGTAGTGGGGAGAGGGGAGTAGTGAAGGGGCAATGTAGAGCTGTTTTGGGGGGGTAGGCGGGTAGAGGGAGGCGATTTTTGGGATGGTGGAGAGGAAAATGAGGAGGAGGAGTGCAGGAGGCATGTTGGGGTGGGTGCGGTGACAGTTGGGTCAGGGGAGGTGAAGGGATACAGGTCAGGGCAAGGTGTGTGGGGAATCTGTGTTACCATGGGAGAGTCATTTGAGTCCTTCTGTAGGGGTAGAGTGAGGGTGGAGGGCGGCAGCTGGTTGGCAGCAGTCTGTGGGTGCAGTAAGCTGGCGACCATGGGTGCTGTGGCATGTCTTCAGTGGGTACGGTGGTTCGGCTAGTGGAGGGGTCGTAGGGTGCGATGGCTGGGGGTGATGGTAGGCACGGCGACTGGTGATGTTGGCGGCTCGGTGACTGGGGTTGTTGAGGCCAGGCGTCGGGTGCTGAGGGCTCGGCGTCGTGAGGCGCTGAAGGTGTTGAAGGATCGTCATCAGAGTCGAGCGGGGCGTTGCGGTAGCGATCGTCGGCCCTGCGTGGTTTGTGCTCAACCGTGATCTGTTGCGGCCGGTAGGAGAGACCGCAGCTTCAAGGGTCGTGGTGGGCCATTAGTCGCCGGGGCGTCGCCAGAGGGAATAGCGTGCCGGAAATCAGGGTGCTGGGCGAGCGTTCCCTGGTGTGGTGGCTGGCTGGTAATCCCAGGTGGGGTGGTGGGCAGGGGATCCCCGGTGGGATGGTGGCCGTGCTATCCCTGGTGGGGTAGTAGCGATCCCTGGAGGGATAGTGGCTTAGGGTCCCTGGTGGTTTGGGGTTTCAGGTGGATAGTGGGATCCCTGAGTGAGTGAGTCCCTGGAGGCTGGCGGTGTGATGGTGGTTGGGCTCCCTGGTGGGTAGTGGGCGCCCCTGGTGAAGTACCTGGTGTCCTGGAGCGTCGGTGGATCCCTCCTGGGTTAGCAGGACCGTTGGTGGTGGTGGTAGCTTCCCGGAGCAGCGGAGGCGTCCCGCCGCGGCCGCAATTCCCGCCGCGATTCCAGCCACGGCTGGCAGGAAACACCGCGGCTTCGGGTGCCACGTTAGGCCTCAGGCTGCTGCGAACCGCCGGAGCTCCGCTGGAGGGACGGAGTGACTGTGGGTGTTGGTGGGGACCTCGGCAGCAGACACAGGGGCCCGGATGGGCCCTGATGGCAGCAGTAGGGGCGCAGGGGTGATCCCCTGATCGGCGGGGACCGAGGAGCGGAGTGGCAGTAGTCCGGGCTGATGTCCGGCGATCCTGGTCGGCCGCGCCAGAAATCGAGGCCGCGGCTTCAGGTGCCGGGTAGGCCGCAAGTCCCGGAGCTCCGGGAGAAAGGTCCAGTGGCCTTCCCTGGCTGGCGAACAGGGACCGGAGGGTCGTGGGGCCCCCGTCAGGGTCCGCTGCCGCCCAGATGGCAGCGGATTGGGGCCGGGGGAGCAGGAGCTCGCCGAGACACGTCCGTCTCGCCGGACGTCCGGATGTTTAAATTGCGCGGTCATGCAACACTGCACCCAAATTAAATTTACATCCTTTTTTTTCCCAACATTACCGGCCGTTTCCCCGCGATTCGCGGTGATCGCTGATCGAGAGTAGGGCTGCATTGTTTATACACAGCCCTGCTATCTGTCAGTTCCCTGACAGCTCGTGACAAGCTGAAGAGGGAGAGAAGAGTTTCTCTCTCTCGATCAGCTTGTCCCTGTCCAGCACACACCCCTGCCCCCTAGTAAAACACTCCCTTCACACAGTAAACCCTAAAAATGTTAACCCCTTCCTCCCCAGTGCCATGAGTACAGTGTCAGTGGGTTTTTTTTTCACTGATCACTGTATTGGTGTCACTGGGGATGTCGCTGATCGCCGCCATTATTAGCATAAAAAAAATTAAAAATCCCAGTATCTTTCCCGCCATTTGTAAATGCTATAACTTTCATGTAAACCAATTAATTTACACGTATTGGGATTTTTTTTAGCAGAGACATGTCGCAGAATGCATTTTGGATGAAATTTGTGACTAAATTTGATTTTTTAATTTTTTTTACTGGACATGTTTTATAGCAAAAAGTCCAAAATATTGTTTTTTTTTCTCAAAATTGTCAGCCTTTTTTTTTATAGCACAAAAAAATAAAAACGCACAGGCGATCAAATACCACCGAAAGAAAGCTCAATTTGTTGGGAAAAAAAAGGATGTAAATTTAATTTGGGTGCAGTGTTGCATGACCGCGCAATTGTCAGTTAAAGTAACGCAGCGCCGTAACACAAACCTCTTCTGTAACCGCTTCCTGGCCACCCTACAGCAGAAATACTGCCACAGGGCGGCATGGGTACGCAATATCACATATATATATATATATTATATATATATATATACGTGATTTGCGCTCCCGTGGTTTTCACACCCCTCCCAGATAGCGTCAGATTGCCCGTCAGTACACCAGTCATCACATTTAAACCCTTGATTGCCAGGAGTACGCTCATGTACAATAAACCTCCATTGCTAGTATAGTGTCTGAACGGGTCAATATCTTTGATCAGGTCAGCACTATACCAGCGTTCACATTAGTAAAGCGTCCCCAAAAACGCAGCGTTAGCGGGATCAGCCCCGGCACCTGCCAACACCTGCGTTTAGCCCCTACGCTTACCCCCCCTTCTCCCCAAGCAAGTGCAGTGTCAGTAGGTCACTGTCATTTGATACATTGCACACAAAACCGCAGTGTTCGCAGAATCAGGCCTGATCTCTGTTAGCACTTGTCGGTAAATTTTGATGACTCTCACATGCAGCAGAGTGCCAGTGCTAGTGCCGCGCTACCTTTTGGTGAACTGTCGAGTACCAGCGGTCTAGTACATACTAATCTTTCACATACCTCCTTGATTTTTGGAGTTGTTTTTCACGGAATATCTGTATGCGTTGATTGTGGATCAAAGCAGTTTATATGCACAACAATTTATTGCCGCCAACCCAAATTCAAACCTTGCCAGACCATTCGCATGGAAACTCATTACGGTTTTCAAATTTACATTTTTTTTGGGCCCAACCCTCAACATGGGCATTACTAAAAGAAATGAATTGCGGTTGTATTGGTCCGCAGTCCCGATTCATCATATGCCCGTATAATGTGTTTTATGCATTTCTCATCCTCGGGGTAACCCTGAATTTGACCGGCTCCACAAAATTCAGCCCCTCGCAAATCACCTTAACCTAAAATTTGCAGATGTCTATACTCCCCAGCAAAACATCTGCGTTGATGAGTCCCTTATTAATTTTTCTGGCCGCCTTGCATTCAAACAATATCTCCCCTGCAAGCTTGCCAGATATGGGGTCAAGATGTAGAAGAAATGTGAGAGGACAACAGGCTATACCAGGGGCGGACTGACAACTCATGGGGCCCCCGGGCAATAGGGGATCATGGGGCCCCTGTGTCCTTGCCCAAACTGAAAAAAGCCTATGAAAAAGGTACCAGGGGCATCTCATGGGGCCCCCTACTGACCCCGGGCCCTCGGGCAGTGCCCGAGTTTCCAAATGGTCAGTCCGCCCCTGGGCTATACTTATAAGTTTCGGATTTATGAGGGAAAAGATAGTCACGTGGAGCCCCCTCCCGGATGCCCAGACTACATGGGGAGCAGTGGCAAGATAGTTTGGGACTTGGTGTCATCATTTCTCCATATGGGGTACCACTTATACGTGGACAATTTTTATTCAAGCGTGCCACTATTTAGACATTTATTCAATCTTGGAACTGGCACTTGTGGCAAAGTGTGACCTAATGTGTGCCCACCATTAGAAGTGGGTGGATGCAGGGCGGTATATTCTAATGGTGGGCATACCACACACTTTTTCTGGCAGAGATTTCTTCTCATTTTTTCATTCAGTTCACTGGCTGCATACAAAAAAAAAAATGTAAAAATAATTTTAAAAAAATCAAAATAACTAAAAAAAAAACAAATTTGCCCCTCCCATGCGAGCACGCCTGTGTGCACAAGCCTTGACCCTGTGCCGTTATGTAAACAGCGGTTGCACCATGCATGTGAGGTATTGCCGTGAACATCAGATCAAGGGCAGTAATTCTAACACTAGACCTCCTCTGTAAATCTAAAATGGTGGCTTTTAAAGGCTTTTAAAGCGCTGCCTATGGATATTAAAAATGTTTGCAGTTTGTCACCATTGAACGGGGCATGCGCAGTTTTAAAGCATGTCATGTTTGGTATATATTTACTCGGCATACCATTATCTTTTATATTTTACCAAACAATTGGCCAATATATTGTGTTTTTGTGCATTTAAAGTAAATCAAGTGTATTTTTTTTTTTTAATTGCTTTTGAAAAATCGCTGCGCGAGTACTATGTGCCATAAAAAATTGTAGTACCTACCATTTTATTCACTAGGGTGTCTGCTTTAAAAAATATATAATGTTTGGGGGTTTAAATTAATTTCCTAGCAAAAAATACTGATTTTTTCATGTGAACAAAAAGGATTGGTTTTCAGGTGGTTAGAAGAGTGAATGATGTGTGGCATAAACTTCTAATGCTGGGCATAAAACGCCCCCACCCCCCAAAATGACCCCTTTTGGGAAAGTAGTCACCCCAAACTATTTGCTGAGAGGAATGTTGAATCAATAGAAGAATTTATTTTTTTACCACAAGTTTTTGGAAAATGACAAAAAATAAAATTACACAAAATTGTCTTTGAAATAATTTATTGCTCACACAAGCCATATGTATATGTGGAATCACTCCCCAAAATACATTCTGCTACTTCTCCCGAGTATGGGGGTGCCACATATGAGAGACTTTTTGGCAGTCTAGCCAAGTACAGGACCCCAAAATCCAATAAGCACCTTCAGGCTTTTAAAGGGCTTTATTTCCTCATTACACTTCCTGACTACCTATCACAGTTTCGGAGGCCCTGGAATGCCAGAATAGCACCAAACCCCCCCAAATGACCCCTTTTTGGAAAGTAGACACCCAAAGGAATTTGATAAGAAGCATGGTAAGTATTTTGAAGATCTCATTTGTTGCCACAAGTTTTTGGAAAATGAAGAAAGAAAATAAAAACATATTTTTCTTTTCTTTTTTATATTTCAAAACCTTGTGAGAAAAAATGAGATCTGCAAAATACTTACCATGCCTCTTTTTAAATTCCTTGGAGTGTCTACTTTCCAAAAAGGGGTCATTTGGGGGGGGGGGGGTTTGTGCTATCCTGGCATTTCAGGGCCTCCGAACCTGTGATAGGTAGTGGGGAAGTGAAATGAAGAAGTTACGCACCTTCAGGCTTTCAAAGTGGTCATTGGATTTCAGGCTCCTGTATGTGGCTAGGCTCCCAAAAAGTGTCACACGTGTGGTATCCTCATACTCGGTAGAAGTAGCAGAATGTATTTTGGGGTGTAATTCCACATATACCCATGGCTTGTGCAAGAAATAAATCATTTAAATGACAATTTTGTGTAAAAAAAAAAAAAAAAAAAAAAAGTTTGTCATTTTCCAGAAACTTGTGGAAAAAAAAATAAATCTTCCATGGACACAATATGTCTCTCAGCAGATAGCTTAGGGTGTCTGCTTTCCGAAAAGGGGTCATTTGGGGGTGTTTGTTCTATCCTGGTATTTTAGCACCTCAAGAGATGTGATGGGTGGTCAGAAAGTAAAAGCTGTGAAAATTTCAAATTATCTATACCATAGTTTGTAGACGCTATAACTTTCACACAAAGCGATCAATATACACTTATTGGGATTTGTTTTACCAAAAACATGTAGCAGAATACATTTGGGCTTAAATTTATGACTAACTTTGAGTTTACGATATATTTTTTATAGCTGAAAGTAGAAAATATTGTTTTTTTTTGAAAATTTTTGTGGTTTTTTTGTTTATAGCGCAAAAAATAAAAAGCGCACAGGTGATAAAATACCACCAAAAGAAAGCTCTATTTGTGTGAAAAAAAGGACGTAAATTTCGTTTGGGTACAGCATTGCATGACCGCGCAATTATCATTTGAATTAGTGCAGCGCCAAACAGCAAAAAAAGGCCTGGTCATTAAGGGGGGTAAATCCTCAGGAGCTCAAGTGGTTAACCACTTCCAGTCCGGACTCTTGTACCCGCACTGGGACCATGAAAGGCTTTCCAAATAGATAAAATGAGAGAAAATGAATGTTAAAAAAAATAAACAAAGCCCCAAAAAAAAAAAAATTTGGTAACATCCATTTATCTCATGTCCAGTACATACATAGACGCACTTGGCAGAGGTAAGCCTCGAACCTACGACCATGCACTCTTTGGACGGGCACTCTCCCTACTGTGCTATGTCTGTTACCAGGTATAGACTCTGTCAAACTGACCCTTGTTTTCAAAAACTGCCAACTGTCACCTGCCCAATGTCAAGTAGCTATAGTGCAGTGCTAATCCGCTTCCATACTGGGCACTTTTACCCCCTTCCTGCCCAGGGCAATTTTCAGCTTTCAGCACTCTCACACTTTGAATGACAATTGCGCGCTCATACAACATTGTACCCAAACTAAAATTTTACCATTTTTTTCACACAACTAGAGCTTTCTTTTGGTGGTATTTAACCACTTGAGCTTCTGAGGATTTACCCTCCTTAATGACCAGGCCTTTTTTTGCTGTTTGGCGCTGCACTAATTCAAATGATAATTGCGCGGTCATGCAATGCTGTACCCAAACGAAATTTACGTCCTTTTTTTCACACAAATAGAGCTTTCTTTTGGTGGTATTTTAACACCTGTGCGCTTTTTATTTTTTGCGCTATAAACAAACAAACACAAAAATTTTGAAAAAAAACAATATTTTCTTCTTTCAGCTATAAAAAATATATCGTAAACTCAAAGTTAGTCATAAATTTAAGCCAAAATGTATTCTGCTCCATGTTTTTGGTAAAAAAAAATCCCAATAAGTGTATATTGATTGCTTTGTGTGAACGTTATAGCGTCTACAAACTATGGTATAGATACTGTAATTTATGCCTTTTTTTGCTATACAGCACTGCACTAATTCAAATGATAATTGCGCGGTCATGCAATGCTGTACCCAAACGAAATTTACGTCCTTTTTTTCACACAAATAGAGCTTTCTTTTGGTGGTATTTTATCACCTGTGCGCTTTTTATTGTTTGCGCTATAAACAAAAAAAACACAAAAACTTTGAAAAAAAACAATAATTTCTACTTTCAGCTATAAAAAATATATCGCAAACTCAAAGTTAGTCATAAATTTAATCCAAAATGTATTCTGCTACATGTTTTTGGTAAAAAAAAAATCCCGTGCATTAGCGGGCAAACTGGCGCTATATGGGAGGGGCGCTAACACTATCGGAAGTCACCAGTGACACTAATACAGTGATCAGTAAAAATCTGTTCACTGTAATCAATGACACTGGTGACAGGGCAGTGAAGGGGTTAACTGGGGGGGTGGGGGGTGATCAAGGGGTTAAATGGGATTACTGGTGTACTAGCGGGCAAACTGGGGCTATCTGGGAGGGGCGATAACCCTATTGGAAGTCGCCAGCGACACTGATACAGTGATCAGTAAAAATCGGTTCACTGATCCGTGACACTGGCGGCAGGGCAGTGAAGGGGTTAACTGGGGGGGGATTAAGGAGTTAAACGGGATTACTGGTGTACTGGCGGGCAAACTGGCGCTATCTGGGAGGGGTTAACTGGGGGGGTGGGGGGGCGATCAGGGGGTTAAATGTGACCTAGGTGTGTTCTAACTGTAAATGTGTAGTGTTTTACTCACTTTTACTGTTTCTTCTTCTCTGTCTGGAACGGAATGTGTCCAGGCAGAGAAGAATGACATCATAGCTTGTCCTGTGTAAACTTCAACACAGGACAGGATAGGACAGGGACCGATCATCTGATTTCAGTCAGACATCACTGGCTGAAATCTAATGATTGATCCCTCCGGGATCGAATGGTGTCACCCGCGGGTCGGCGGGAGCGCGCGCGCCCCCTGCGGGCGAAAACGTCGGGAGCGCGGAACCCGTTTTAAAACGTGATTTTTGCGCCTCAGTTCCGCCCTGCACACGTATATATACAGTGGCAGGGCGGCAAGCGGTTAATCACCACTGGGGTTTTTATTTTTTGATAAATTAACAAAAAAAAGACCGAAAATTTTGAAAAAAAAACCACGTTTTTCTTTGTTTCTGTTATAAAAGTTTGCAAATAAATTATTGTTCTTCATAAATTTAGGCCAAGATGTATTCTGCTACATGTCTTTGGTGAAAATAACCCAAATTAGAATGTATTTTTTAGTTTGTAGGAAAGTTATAGAGTTCGCAAACTATGGGATAGATCTGAAAATTGATCAATCCTGAAGTACTGACGGCCAATCTAATATCTTGAGGTCCCAGAATGTCAGAACAGTACAGATATCCCCAAATGACCCCTTTTTGGAGAGTAGACAGTCTGACGTACTTCATAAGAGGCATGGCGAGTTTTTTGAAGTTGTATTTTTTTTGTCATCATTTTTTGGAAAATGAAAAAATGCAAAAAATAATTTTTACAATTTTTTTTTTTTATATACTGTCACCAGTGCAGTACAGCGTCATCATATTACTGGCATGGCGGTGATCAGGGACACTGACTGGTGACAGTATGAAAAAAAATATATACATTTTTAATTTTTTTTATTATTTTTCATTATTTATTAAATGTTTTTTCTTTTTCTATGATTTTTTTTTCATATTTCACTATGTCCAAAATAGTACAATGTTACCATAGTAACATTGTACTACTTTGGAGAAGTGATCAGTATTTTTATTTTTTTTTTACTCAGTTTGCTTATAGCGGTGGTCGGCAAGCCGCGGCTCGCGAGCCACATGCGGCTCTTTACACACTTCAATGCGGCTCTTCTGTGTGCCGGGCGCCCGCTCCCCTCCCTCCTCTCGGGCGGCCGCCCCAAAAGTCAGGACTCTGCAGCTAGCCCAGGAATGGGCAAACTACGGCCCGGCGGACCTTTTAATCCGGCCCGCGGAGCGTGGCAAACATTGGCTGTCAGGATGTAGGCGGGGCAGCCAGGATGTAGGCGGGGCAGCGTGACGAACTCCTCTCCTCTCACAGTCCGCCCTGAAGACCGGAACGGCGCGGGAACACGGCGAGAGGAACGCGCGGAGCAAAGGTAAGTGAATTGACACAATATGGGGAATGAATTACTATAGGGGGGATGACTTACTATGGGGGATGAATTACTATATGGGGGATTAATTACTATGGGGGATGAATTACTATATGGGGGATGAATTACTATATGGGGGATGAATTACACTATGGGGGATGAATTACTACGGGGGATGAATTACTATATGGGGGATGAATTACTATGGGGGATGAATTACTATATGGGGGATGTATTTTCAGTTTTAAAAATGTGGCTCTCAAAATAAATTTCAATCGTGGTTTTGGCGAGATTTGGCTCAGTTGAAAAAAAAAGGTTGCCCACCACTGGTTTATAGCAAAGAATTACTTTGCTATAAGCAAGCATTTACCTGAATGACATCGATTCATTCAGTTTTTTTTTTTTTGTGCTTAGCTGTGATTTGGCCACAGCTAATCACATGAGATGTGCATGTGATCTGTGGGACCATTCACAGCTAGACACTAGTATACAATGGATGGCATGAATAAAGCCATCCATTGTATACAACTGTTATGTGACCTGCTGTGATTGGTCACAGCAAGTCACATGGTACCGGCAACGGGGGCCAGTACTCAGATCTGTCATAGGCCGTGTCCGAGGTACACTGCCAGTGACAGATCGCGCCGCTGTGATCTAGTGCGTTTTCCCTGCCGCCATTTGGCTGTTGGCCAGGAGGGAAGTGGTTAACCTCTTCAGCCCCAGCCACTGCATAAGTACGTTTGCAGGGCGGCACGGCTGCGCAAAACCACGTTTTAAAATGTAGTTTTGCAAAACAGGTAGGGGGCGCGCGTCCACCCTACCTGTCCCGCGGGTGTCAGCAGCGGGTCTCTGCCGCCGGGTCACGGCCGGTCATTACATTACATTACATTACATTACATTGAGTTTATATAGCGCCAAAGGGTTTGCTCAGCGCTGTACAATAGAGGGGGGGACAATACATGAAACATTACAGCAGCTACGAACAGCACACGAGGAATAAGAGGGCCCTACTCTTTCGAGCTTACAATCTGGGAGGGAGGGGGTAGTGGTACAGGAGGAAGTGGCTGTGGGGGATGGAGTGGTAGGAGGAATGAAGGAGAGCAGCAGTTAGGTGAGGGTGGGGTAGGCTTCCCTGAAGAGGTGGGTTTTCAGGGAGCGCCTGAAGGTGAGGAGGGAAGGTGACAGTCTGATGGATTGGGGTAGTGAGTTCCAGAGGATGGGGGAGGACCTGGAGAAGTCTTGCAGACGTGCGTGTGAGGAGGAGACCAGGGAGCAAGATAGAAGGAGGTCCTGTGAAGAGCGAAGGGTACGGGTAGGGTGGTACTTGGGAATCAGGTCGGTGAGGTAGTTAGGGGCAGTGTTGTGAATGGCTTTGTAGGTCAGAGTGAGTAGTTTGAATTTGATGCGTTGGGCGATAGGGAGCCAGTGGAGGGAGAGGCAGAGGGGGGTGGCAGAGGTGGAGCGGCTGGTGAGGTGGATGAGTCTGGCAGCTGAGTTCAGGATGGTCTGAAGCGGGGAGAGTTTGCACTGGGGTAGGCCGGTGAGGAGGGAGTTGCAGTAGTCAAGGCGTGAGATAATCAGGGAGTGCACAAGTAGTTTAGCGGTGTCTGGGGTAAGGAAGGTGCGTATTTTGGCGATATTGCGGAGGTGGAGCCTGCATGTGTTTGTCAGTGATTTGACATGAGGTTGGAAGGAGAGGTTAGAGTCCAGAATGACCCCAAGGACTTTGGCTTGCGGGGCGGGATTGATGGTGGTGATGTTAGTAGTGATGGATAGGATGGGGGGGGGCGCGGGCAGGAGGGAAGACGAGAAGCTCGGTTTTGGAGAGGTTGAGTTTGAGGAAATGGAGCGACATCCAGTCAGAGATGTCGTTTAGGAGGTGAGTGATGCGGGCGGAGAAAGTGGAGGTGAGGTGAGGGGTGGAGAGGTAAATTTGAGTGTCATCAGCATAGAGATGGTAGTTGAAGCCGTGGGAGTGTATGAGTTTGCCAAGGGAGGAGGTGTAGATGGAGAAGAGAAGGAGTCCAAGGACAGAGCCCTGGGGGACCCCAACAGAGAGGGGGAGGGAAGTGGAGGTGGCACCATTGTAGGAAACGCTGAAGGAGCGTCGGGATAGGTAAGAGGAGAACCAGGAGAGAGCGGTGTCTCTGACGCCAAGGGAGAATAGTTTATTAAGGAGGAGGGGGTGGTCAACTGTGTCGAAGGCCGCGGAGAGGTCCAGGAGGAGGAGGACAGAGTAGTCGCCTTTGGCTTTGGCGGTAAGTAGGTCGTTGGTGATTTTGAGGAGGGCGGTTTCGGTGGAGTGTAGGGGACGGAAGCCGGACTGTAGTGGATCAAGGAGGTTGTTGTCAGTTAGGTGGGCGCTTAGGCGGTTGTAGACTAAGCGCTCCAGGAGTTTGGAAGTGAGTGGCAGCAGGGAGATGGGTCTGAGGTTGTTTGGGTCAGAGGGGTCCAGGGAGGGCTTTTTGAGTATGGGGGTGATGTGCGCATGCTTTAGGGGGGAGGGGAATACGCCGGTAGAGAGGGAGAGATTGAAGATGTGGGTGAGGGAGCAGATGAGGGAAGAGGGGGGTGACTGGAGGAGTCGAGAGGGGATAGGGTCTAGGGGGCAGGTAGTGAGGCGGGCTTCAGAGAAGACCCTGGTGACTTCCTCAGTAGTAGCGGGGCTGAAGGAGTGCAGAGCTGGTGGGGTTACGGTAAGCGGGGTCTTGGGTGTGGAGGGGGGCAGTGCGGTTGCGAGGTCAGAGGAGGGAAGAGATGAGGGGGAGATAGGGGGGGGGAGGCTAGGTGGGGAGGTAGATTGCGAGTTGACTATGTCCTGACAGATAGCATCAATTTTATTGTGGAAATGAGTGGCAATCTCGTGGGCGGTGAGTGAGGTACTGAGTGGAGGAGGGGGGGGAGAGAGCAGGGAGTTGAAGGTGGAGAAGAGTCGGCGAGGGCAGGAGGAGAGGGTGTTAATCAGGTTTACGAAGTAAGCCTGCTTGGCGGCGTGGAGGGAGGAGGTGTAAGTGAGGAAGGCAGATTTGTAGAGGGAGAATGAACGGGGGGACCTGGTTTTGCGCCATAGTCTCTCCAGCGCACGACTGCGACGTTTGAGGCATTTAGTGTGGTCGTTCTGCCATGGTTGGAGCGGTCTGGGTTTGATGTAGCGTGTGGTTAGGGGTGCCAGAGAGTCTAGGGTAGCTGATAGTGAGTCGTTGTACGTGTTAGTGGCTAGGTCAGGACAAGACAGTGGAAGGATTCTGTCGTGTAGGCGGTCGGCAGCTGAGTGGAGGGGGGCCGGGTTCAGGTTGCGAAGGTTGCGGCTGGTGATGGTTTGGCGCTCTGGGGGGGGGGAGTTAGGGGAAGGGGAGATGGAGAACGTGAGGAGGTGGTGGTCGGAGAGAGGGAAGGGGGTGTTAGAGAACTGGTTGAGGGTACAGAGGTGGGAGAAGACGAGGTCCAGGGTGTTCCCAATGATGTGGGTGGAGGATTGAGTGTGCTGTGTGAGCGCGAAGGAGGAGGTTAGGTGGAGGAATTGGGAAGTAGCCGGGCTGTTGTCATTGATGGGGATATTGAAGTCCCCGAGGATGATGGTTGGTAGCTCAGAGGAGAGGAAGAAGGGAAGCCAGGCAGCGAAGTCATCCAGGAAGCGGGGTATGGATCCGGGAGGCCTGTAGATCACTGCGATCCTTAGGGGGGTGGGTGAGAAGAGCCGGATGCAGTGAGCCTCGAAGGAGGAGAAAGTTAGGGAGGGAGGATTAGGGAGGACCTGGAAGGTGCTCAGCGGTGATAGGAGCAGGCCGACCCCACCACCTTTGTGACCGCTCAGTCTTGGTGAATGGGACCAGACGAGACCTCCATAGGAGAGTGCCGCAGGGGAGGTGGAGTCAGTGGCCTGTACCCAGGTTTCGGTGATGGCTAGGAGGTTAAGGGAGCGGGAGATAAAGAGGTCATGGATGGCAGTAAGTTTGTTGCAGACCGAGCGGGCGTTCAGGAGTGCAACCGAGAGAGGGGGGATGGATGCGGGGAGAAGGGGCACAGATATGAGGTTGAGGGGGTTACGGCAGCTGGCGGGAGCAGGGGGGTCCCTAGAGGAGGGGTGAGGTGGCGAGGGGCCAGGGTTCGGGGAGATGTCCCCAGCAGATAGGAGAAGGAGAAGGGTGAGGAAGGTGGCATGGGAATGGGAAGTGTAGGAGCGTGTGGGTCTGATAGTGGTGGCACGTGGGTCGACGGGGGAGTGGAGTAGCAGGAGGAGGTGGTGAGTGCCGTAGTGGGGAGAGGGGAGTAGTGAAGGGGCAATGTAGAGCTGTTTTGGGGGGGTAGGCGGGTAGAGGGAGGCGATTTTTGGGATGGTGGAGAGGAAAATGAGGAGGAGGAGTGCAGGAGGCATGTTGGGGTGGGTGCGGTGACAGTTGGGTCAGGGGAGGTGAAGGGATACAGGTCAGGGCAAGGTGTGTGGGGAATCTGTGTTACCATGGGAGAGTCATTTGAGTCCTTCTGTAGGGGTAGAGTGAGGGTGGAGGGCGGCAGCTGGTTGGCAGCAGTCTGTGGGTGCAGTAAGCTGGCGACCATGGGTGCTGTGGCATGTCTTCAGTGGGTACGGTGGTTCGGCTAGTGGAGGGGTCGTAGGGTGCGATGGCTGGGGGTGATGGTAGGCACGGCGACTGGTGATGTTGGCGGCTCGGTGACTGGGGTTGTTGAGGCCGGGTGCTGAGGGCTCGGCGTCGTGAGGCGCTGAAGGTGTTGAAGGATCGTCATCAGAGTCGAGCGGGGCGTTGCGGTAGCGATCGTCGGCCCTGCGTGGTTTGTGCTCAACCGTGATCTGTTGCGGCCGGTAGGAGAGACCGCAGCTTCAAGGGTCGTGGTGGGCCATTAGTCGCCGGGGCGTCGCCAGAGGGAATAGCGTGCCGGAAATCAGGGTGCTGGGCGAGCGTTCCCTGGTGTGGTGGCTGGCTGGTAATCCCAGGTGGGGTGGTGGGCAGGGGATCCCCGGTGGAATGGTGGCCGTGCTATCCCTGGTGGGGTAGTAGCGATCCCTGGAGGGATAGTGGCTTAGGGTCCCTGGTGGTTTGGGGTTTCAGGTGGATGGTGGGATCCCTGAGTGAGTGAGTCCCTGGAGGCTGGCGGTGTGATGGTGGTTGGGCTCCCTGGTGGGTAGTGGGCGCCCCTGGTGAAGTACCTGGTGTCCTGGAGCGTCGGTGGATCCCTCCTGGGTTAGCAGGACCGTTGGTGGTGGTGGTAGCTTCCCGGAGCAGCGGAGGCGTCCCGCCGCGGCCGCAATTCCCGCCGCGATTCCAGCCACGGCTGGCAGGAAACACCGCGGCTTCGGGTGCCGCGGTAGGCCTCAGGCTGCTGCGAACCGCCGGAGCTCCGCTGGAGGGACGGAGTGACTGTGGGTGTTGGTGGGGACCTCGGCAGCAGACACAGGGGCCCGGATGGGCCCTGATGGCAGCGGTAGGGGCGCAGGGGTGATCCCCTGATCGGCGGGGACCGAGGAGCGGAGTGGCAGTAGTCCGGGCTGATGTCCGGCGATCCTGGTCGGCCGCGCCAGAAATCGAGGCCGCGGCTTCAGGTGCCGGGTAGGCCGCAAGTCCCGGAGCTCCGGGAGAAAGGTCCAGTGGCCTTCCCTGGCTGGCGAACAGGGACCGGAGGGTCGTGGGGCCCCCGTCAGGGTCCGCTGCCGCCCAGATGGCAGCGGATTGGGGCCGGGGGAGCAGGAGCTCGCCGAGACACGTCCGTCTCGCCGGACGTCCGGATGTTTAAATTGCGCGGTCATGCAACACTGCACCCAAATTAAATTTACATCCTTTTTTTTCCCAACATTACCGGCCGTTTCCCCGCGATTCGCGGTGATCGCTGATCGAGAGTAGGGCTGCATTGTTTATACACAGCCCTGCTATCTGTCAGTTCCCTGACAGCTCGTGACAAGCTGAAGAGGGAGAGAAGAGTTTCTCTCTCTCGATCAGCTTGTCCCTGTCCAGCACACACCCCTGCCCCCTAGTAAAACACTCCCTTCACACAGTAAACCCTAAAAATGTTAACCCCTTCCTCCCCAGTGCCATGAGTACGGTGTCAGTGGGTTTTTTTTTCACTGATCACTGTATTGGTGTCACTGGGGATGTCGCTGATCGCCGCCATTATTAGCATAAAAAAAATTAAAAATCCCAGTATCTTTCCCGCCATTTGTAAACGCTATAACTTTCATGTAAACCAATTAATTTACACGTATTGGGATTTTTTTTAGCAGAGACATGTCGCAGAATGCATTTTGGATGAAATTTGTGACTAAATTTGATTTTTTAATTTTTTTTACTGGACATGTTTTATAGCAAAAAGTCCAAAATATTGTTTTTTTTTCTCAAAATTGTCAGCCTTTTTTTTTATAGCACAAAAAAATAAAAACGCACAGGCGATCAAATACCACCGAAAGAAAGCTCAATTTGTTGGGAAAAAAAAGGATGTAAATTTAATTTGGGTGCAGTGTTGCATGACCGCGCAATTGTCAGTTAAAGTAACGCAGCGCCGTAACACAAACCTCTTCTGTAACCGCTTCCTGGCCACCCTACAGCAGAAATACTGCCACAGGGCGGCATGGGTACGCAATATCACATATATATATATATATTATATATATATATATACGTGATTTGCGCTCCCGTGGTTTTCACACCCCTCCCAGATAGCGTCAGATTGCCCGTCAGTACACCAGTCATCACATTTAAACCCTTGATTGCCAGGAGTACGCTCATGTACAATAAACCTCCATTGCTAGTATAGTGTCTGAACGGGTCAATATCTTTGATCAGGTCAGCACTATACCAGCGTTCACATTAGTAAAGCGTCCCCAAAAACGCAGCGTTAGCGGGATCAGCCCCGGCACCTGCCAACACCTGCGTTTAGCCCCTACGCTTACCCCCCCTTCTCCCCAAGCAAGTGCAGTGTCAGTAGGTCACTGTCATTTGATACATTGCACACAAAACCGCAGTGTTCGCAGAATCAGGCCTGATCTCTGTTAGCACTTGTCGGTAAATTTTGATGACTCTCACATGCAGCAGAGTGCCAGTGCTAGTGCCGCGCTACCTTTTGGTGAACTGTCGAGTACCAGCGGTCTAGTACATACTAATCTTTCACATACCTCCTTGATTTTTGGAGTTGTTTTTCACGGAATATCTGTATGCGTTGATTGTGGATCAAAGCAGTTTATATGCACAACAATTTATTGCCGCCAACCCAAATTCAAACCTTGCCAGACCATTCGCATGGAAACTCATTACGGTTTTCAAATTTACATTTTTTTTGGGCCCAACCCTCAACATGGGCATTACTAAAAGAAATGAATTGCGGTTGTATTGGTCCGCAGTCCCGATTCATCATATGCCCGTATAATGTGTTTTATGCATTTCTCATCCTCGGGGTAACCCTGAATTTGACCGGCTCCACAAAATTCAGCCCCTCGCAAATCACCTTAACCTAAAATTTGCAGATGTCTATACTCCCCAGCAAAACATCTGCGTTGATGAGTCCCTTATTAATTTTTCTGGCCGCCTTGCATTCAAACAATATCTCCCCTGCAAGCTTGCCAGATATGGGGTCAAGATGTAGAAGAAATGTGAGAGGACAACAGGCTATACCAGGGGCGGACTGACAACTCATGGGGCCCCCGGGCAATAGGGGATCATGGGGCCCCTGTGTCCTTGCCCAAACTGAAAAAAGCCTATGAAAAAGGTACCAGGGGCATCTCATGGGGCCCCCTACTGACCCCGGGCCCTCGGGCAGTGCCCGAGTTTCCAAATGGTCAGTCCGCCCCTGGGCTATACTTATAAGTTTCGGATTTATGAGGGAAAAGATAGTCACGTGGAGCCCCCTCCCGGATGCCCAGACTACATGGGGAGCAGTGGCAAGATAGTTTGGGACTTGGTGTCATCATTTCTCCATATGGGGTACCACTTATACGTGGACAATTTTTATTCAAGCGTGCCACTATTTAGACATTTATTCAATCTTGGAACTGGCACTTGTGGCAAAGTGTGACCTAATGTGTGCCCACCATTAGAAGTGGGTGGATGCAGGGCGGTATATTCTAATGGTGGGCATACCACACACTTTTTCTGGCAGAGATTTCTTCTCATTTTTTCATTCAGTCCACTGGCTGCATACAAAAAAAAAAATGTAAAAATAATTTTAAAAAAATCAAAATAACTAAAAAAAAAACAAATTTGCCCCTCCCATGCGAGCACGCCTGTGTGCACAAGCCTTGACCCTGTGCCGTTATGTAAACAGCGGTTGCACCATGCATGTGAGGTATTGCCGTGAACATCAGATCAAGGGCAGTAATTCTAACACTAGACCTCCTCTGTAAATCTAAAATGGTGGCTTTTAAAGGCTTTTAAAGCGCTGCCTATGGATATTAAAAATGTTTGCAGTTTGTCACCATTGAACGGGGCATGCGCAGTTTTAAAGCATGTCATGTTTGGTATATATTTACTCGGCATACCATTATCTTTTATATTTTACCAAACAATTGGCCAATATATTGTGTTTTTGTGCATTTAAAGTAAATCAAGTGTATTTTTTTTTTTTAATTGCTTTTGAAAAATCGCTGCGCGAGTACTATGTGCCATAAAAAATTGTAGTACCTACCATTTTATTCACTAGGGTGTCTGCTTTAAAAAATATATAATGTTTGGGGGTTTAAATTAATTTCCTAGCAAAAAATACTGATTTTTTCATGTGAACAAAAAGGATTGGTTTTCAGGTGGTTAGAAGAGTGAATGATGTGTGGCATAAACTTCTAATGCTGGGCATAAAACGCCCCCACCCCCCAAAATGACCCCTTTTGGGAAAGTAGTCACCCCAAACTATTTGCTGAGAGGAATGTTGAATCAATAGAAGAATTTATTATTTTACCACAAGTTTTTGGAAAATGACAAAAAATAAAATTACACAAAATTGTCTTTGAAATAATTTATTGCTCACACAAGCCATATGTATATGTGGAATCACTCCCCAAAATACATTCTGCTACTTCTCCCGAGTATGGGGGTGCCACATATGAGAGACTTTTTGGCAGTCTAGCCAAGTACAGGACCCCAAAATCCAATAAGCACCTTCAGGCTTTTAAAGGGCTTTATTTCCTCATTACACTTCCTGACTACCTATCACAGTTTCGGAGGCCCTGGAATGCCAGAATAGCACCAAACCCCCCCAAATGACCCCTTTTTGGAAAGTAGACACCCAAAGGAATTTGATAAGAAGCATGGTAAGTATTTTGAAGATCTCATTTGTTGCCACAAGTTTTGAAGAAATGAAGAAAGAAAATAAAAACATATTTTTCTTTTCTTTTTTATATTTCAAAACCTTGTGAGAAAAAATGAGATCTGCAAAATACTTACCATGCCTCTTTTTAAATTCCTTGGAGTGTCTACTTTCCAAAAAGGGGTCATTTGGGGGGGGGGGGGTTTGTGCTATCCTGGCATTTCAGGGCCTCCGAACCTGTGATAGGTAGTGGGGAAGTGAAATTAAGAAGTTACGCACCTTCAGGCTTTCAAAGTGGTCATTGGATTTCAGGCTCCTGTATGTGGCTAGGCTCCCAAAAAGTGTCACACGTGTGGTATCCTCATACTCGGTAGAAGTAGCAGAATGTATTTTGGGGTGTAATTCCACATATACCCATGGCTTGTGCAAGAAATAAATCATTTAAATGACAATTTTGTGTAAAAAAAAAAAAAAAAAAAAAAAAAGTTTGTCATTTTCCAGAAACTTATGGAAAAAAAATAAATCTTCCATGGACACAATATGTCTCTCAGCAGATAGCTTAGGGTGTCTGCTTTCCGAAAAGGGGTCATTTGGGGGTGTTTGTTCTATCCTGGTATTTTAGCACCTCAAGAGATGTGATGGGTGGTCAGAAAGTAAAAGCTGTGAAAATTTCAAATTATCTATACCATAGTTTGTAGACGCTATAACTTTCACACAAAGCGATCAATATACACTTATTGGGATTTGTTTTACCAAAAACATGTAGCAGAATACATTTGGGCTTAAATTTATGACTAACTTTGAGTTTACGATATATTTTTTATAGCTGAAAGTAGAAAATATTGTTTTTTTTTGAAAATTTTTGTGGTTTTTTTGTTTATAGCGCAAAAAATAAAAAGCGCACAGGTGATAAAATACCACCAAAAGAAAGCTCTATTTGTGTGAAAAAAAGGACGTAAATTTCGTTTGGGTACAGCATTGCATGACCGCGCAATTATCATTTGAATTAGTGCAGCGCCAAACAGCAAAAAAAGGCCTGGTCATTAAGGGGGGTAAATCCTCAGGAGCTCAAGTGGTTAACCACTTCCAGTCCGGACTCTTGTACCCGCACTGGGACCATGAAAGGCTTTCCAAATAGATAAAATGAGAGAAAATGAATGTTAAAAAAAATAAACAAAGCCCCAAAAAAAAAAAAATTTGGTAACATCCATTTATCTCATGTCCAGTACATACATAGACGCACTTGGCAGAGGTAAGCCTCGAACCTACGACCATGCACTCTTTGGACGGGCACTCTCCCTACTGTGCTATGTCTGTTACCAGGTATAGACTCTGTCAAACTGACCCTTGTTTTCAAAAACTGCCAACTGTCACCTGCCCAATGTCAAGTAGCTATAGTGCAGTGCTAATCCGCTTCCATACTGGGCACTTTTACCCCCTTCCTGCCCAGGGCAATTTTCAGCTTTCAGCGCTCTCACACTTTGAATGACAATTGCGCGCTCATACAACATTGTACCCAAACTAAAATTTTACCATTTTTTTCACACAACTAGAGCTTTCTTTTGGTGGTATTTAACCACTTGAGCTTCTGAGGATTTACCCTCCTTAATGACCAGGCCTTTTTTTGCTGTTTGGCGCTGCACTAATTCAAATGATAATTGCGCGGTCATGCAATGCTGTACCCAAACGAAATTTACGTCCTTTTTTTCACACAAATAGAGCTTTCTTTTGGTGGTATTTTAACACCTGTGCGCTTTTTATTTTTTGCGCTATAAACAAACAAACACAAAAATTTTGAAAAAAAACAATATTTTCTTCTTTCAGCTATAAAAAATATATCGTAAACTCAAAGTTAGTCATAAATTTAAGCCAAAATGTATTCTGCTCCATGTTTTTGGTAAAAAAAAATCCCAATAAGTGTATATTGATTGCTTTGTGTGAACGTTATAGCGTCTACAAACTATGGTATAGATACTGTAATTTATGCCTTTTTTTGCTATACAGCACTGCACTAATTCAAATGATAATTGCGCGGTCATGCAATGCTGTACCCAAACGAAATTTACATCCTTTTTTTCACACAAATAGAGCTTTCTTTTGGTGGTATTTTATCACCTGTGCGCTTTTTATTGTTTGCGCTATAAACAAAAAAAACACAAAAACTTTGAAAAAAAACAATAATTTCTACTTTCAGCTATAAAAAATATATCGCAAACTCAAAGTTAGTCATAAATTTAATCCAAAATGTATTCTGCTACATGTTTTTGGTAAAAAAAAAATCCCGTGCATTAGCGGGCAAACTGGCGCTATATGGGAGGGGCGCTAACACTATCGGAAGTCACCAGTGACACTAATACAGTGATCAGTAAAAATCTGTTCACTGTAATCAATGACACTGGTGACAGGGCAGTGAAGGGGTTAACTGGGGGGGTGGGGGGTGATCAAGGGGTTAAATGGGATTACTGGTGTACTAGCGGGCAAACTGGGGCTATCTGGGAGGGGCGATAACCCTATCGGAAGTCGCCAGCGACACTGATACAGTGATCAGTAAAAATCGGTTCACTGATCCGTGACACTGGCGGCAGGGCAGTGAAGGGGTTAACTGGGGGGGGATTAAGGAGTTAAACGGGATTACTGGTGTACTGGCGGGCAAACTGGCGCTATCTGGGAGGGGTTAACTGGGGGGGTGGGGGGGCGATCAGGGGGTTAAATGTGACCTAGGTGTGTTCTAACTGTAAATGTGTAGTGTTTTACTCACTTTTACTGTTTCTTCTTCTCTGTCTGGAACGGAATGTGTCCAGGCAGAGAAGAATGACATCATATCTTGTCCTGTGTAAACTTCAACACAGGACAGGATAGGACAGGGACCGATCATCTGATTTCAGTCAGACATCACTGGCTGAAATCTAATGATTGATCCCTCCGGGATCGAATGGTGTCACCCGCGGGTCGGCGGGAGCGCGCGCGCCCCCTGCGGGCGAAAACGTCGGGAGCGCGGAACCCGTTTTAAAACGTGATTTTTGCGCCTCAGTTCCGCCCTGCACACGTATATATACAGTGGCAGGGCGGCAAGCGGTTAATCACCACTGGGGTTTTTATTTTTTGATAAATTAACAAAAAAAAGACCGAAAATTTTGAAAAAAAAAACACGTTTTTCTTTGTTTCTGTTATAAAAGTTTGCAAATAAATTATTGTTCTTCATAAATTTAGGCCAAGATGTATTCTGCTACATGTCTTTGGTGAAAATAACCCAAATTAGAATGTATTTTTTAGTTTGTAGGAAAGTTATAGAGTTCGCAAACTATGGGATAGATCTGAAAATTGATCAATCCTGAAGTACTGACGGCCAATCTAATATCTTGAGGTCCCAGAATGTCAGAACAGTACAGATATCCCCAAATGACCCCTTTTTGGAGAGTAGACAGTCTGACGTACTTCATAAGAGGCATGGCGAGTTTTTTGAAGTTGTATTTTTTTTGTCATCATTTTTTGGAAAATGAAAAAATGCAAAAAATAATTTTCACAATTTTTTTTTTTTATATACTGTCACCAGTGCAGTACAGCGTCATCATATTACTGGCATGGCGGTGATCAGGGACACTGACTGGTGACAGTATGAAAAAAAAAATATACATTTTTAATTTTTTTTATTATTTTTCATTATTTATTAAATGTTTTTTCTTTTTCTATGATTTTTTTTTCATATTTCACTATGTCCAAAATAGTACAATGTTACCATAGTAACATTGTACTACTTTGGAGAAGTGATCAGTATTTTTATTTTTTTTTTACTCAGTTTGCTTATAGCGGTGGTCGGCAAGCCGCGGCTCGCGAGCCACATGCGGCTCTTTACACACTTCAATGCGGCTCTTCTGTGTGCCGGGCGCCCGCTCCCCTCCCTCCTCTCGGGCGGCCGCCCCAAAAGTCAGGACTCTGCAGCTAGCCCAGGAATGGGCAAACTACGGCCCGGCGGACCTTTTAATCCGGCCCGCGGAGCGTGGCAAACATTGGCTGTCAGGATGTAGGCGGGGCAGCCAGGATGTAGGCGGGGCAGCGTGACGAACTCCTCTCCTCTCACAGTCCGCCCTGAAGACCGGAACGGCGCGGGAACACGGCGAGAGGAACGCGCGGAGCAAAGGTAAGTGAATTGACACAATATGGGGAATGAATTACTATAGGGGGGATGACTTACTATGGGGGATGAATTACTATATGGGGGATTAATTACTATGGGGGATGAATTACTATATGGGGGATGAATTACTATATGGGGGATGAATTACTATATGGGGGATGAATTACTATGGGGGATGAATTACACTATGGGGGATGAATTACACTATGGGGGATGAATTACTATATGGGGGATTAATTACTATGGGGGATGAATTACTATATGGGGGATGAATTACTATATGGGGGATGAATTACTATGGGGGATGAATTACACTATGGGGGATGAATTACTACGGGTGATGAATTACTATATGGGGGATGAATTACTATGGGGGATGAATTACTATATGGGGGATGTATTTTCAGTTTTAAAAATGTGGCTCTCAAAATAAATTTCAATCGTGGTTTTGGCGAGATTTGGCTCAGTTGAAAAAAAAAGGTTGCCCACCACTGGTTTATAGCAAAGAATTACTTTGCTATAAGCAAGCATTTACCTGAATGACATCGATTCATTCAGTTTTTTTTTTTTTGTGCTTAGCTGTGATTTGGCCACAGCTAATCACATGACATGTGCATGTGATCTGTGGGACCATTCACAGCTAGACACTAGTATACAATGGATGGCATGAATGAAGCCATCCATTGTATACAACTGTTATGTGACCTGCTGTGATTGGTCACAGCAAGTCACATGGTACCGGCAGCGGGGGCCAGTACTCAGATCTGTCATAGGCCGTGTCCGAGGTACACTGCCAGTGACAGATCGCGCCGCTGTGATCTAGTGCGTTTTTCCTGCCGCCATTCGGCTGTTGGCCAGGAGGGAAGTGGTTAACCTCTTCAGCCCCAGCCACTGCATATGTACGTTTGCAGGGCGGCACGGCTGCGCAAAACCACGTTTTAAAATGTAGTTTTGCAAAACAGGTAGGGGGCGCACGTCCACCCTACCTGTCCCGCGGGTGTCAGCAGCGGGTCTCTGCCGCCGGGTCACGGCCGGTCATTACCGGCCGTTTCCCCGCGATTCGCGGTGATCGCTGATCGAGAGTAGGGCTGCATTGTTTATACACAGCCCTGCTATCTGTCAGTTCCCTGACAGCTCGTGACAAGCTGAAGAGGGAGAGAAGAGTTTCTCTCTCTCGATCAGCTTGTCCCTGTCCAGCACACACCCCTGCCCCCTAGTAAAACACTCCCTTCACACAGTAAACCCTAAAAATGTTAACCCCTTCCTCCCCAGTGCCATGAGTACAGTGTCAGTGGGTTTTTTTTTCACTGATCACTGTATTGGTGTTAGTGGGGATGTCGCTGATCGCCGCCATTATTAGCATAAAAAAAATTAAAAATCCCAGTATCTTTCCCGCCATTTGTAAACGCTATAACTTTCATGTAAACCAATTAATTTACACGTATTGGGATTTTTTTTAGCAGAGACATGTCGCAGAATGCATTTTTAATGAAATTTGTGACTAAATTTGATTTTTTAATTTTTTTTACTGGACATGTTTTATAGCAAAAAGTCCAAAATATTGTTTTTTTTTTCTCAAAATTGTCAGCCTTTTTTTTTATAGCACAAAATTAAAAACGCACAGGCGATCAAATACCACCGAAAGAAAGCTCAATTTGTTGGGAAAAAAAAGGATGTAAATTTAATTTGGGTGCAGTGTTGCATGACCGCGCAATTGTCAGTTAAAGTAACGCAGCGCCGTAACACAAACCTCTTCTGTAACCGCTTCCTGGCCACCCTACAGCAGAAATACTGCCACAGGGCGGCATGGGTACGCAATATCACATATATATATATATATATATATATATATATATATA
Organism: Staurois parvus; assembly: GCF_062004578.1. Taxonomy (NCBI): domain Eukaryota; kingdom Metazoa; phylum Chordata; class Amphibia; order Anura; family Ranidae; genus Staurois; species Staurois parvus. Next base: position 126,256 of record NW_028319968.1, on the reverse strand, counting down.
TATACGTGATTTGCGCTCCCGTGGTTTTCACACCCCTCCCAGATAGCGTCAGATTGCCCGTCAGTACACCAGTCATCACATTTAAACCCTTGATTGCCAGGAGTACGCTCATGTACAATAAACCTCCATTGCTAGTATAGTGTCTGAACGGGTCAATATCTTTGATCAGGTCAGCACTATACCAGCGTTCACATTAGTAAAGCGTCCCCAAAAACGCAGCGTTAGCGGGATCAGCCCCGGCACCTGCCAACACCTGCGTTTAGCCCCTACGCTTACCCCCCCTTCTCCCCAAGCAAGTGCAGTGTCAGTAGGTCACTGTCATTTGATACATTGCACACAAAACCGCAGTGTTCGCAGAATCAGGCCTGATCTCTGTTAGCACTTGTCGGTAAATTTTGATGACTCTCACATGCAGCAGAGTGCCAGTGCTAGTGCCGCGCTACCTTTTGGTGAACTGTCGAGTACCAGCGGTCTAGTACATACTAATCTTTCACATACCTCCTTGATTTTTGGAGTTGTTTTTCACGGAATATCTGTATGCGTTGATTGTGGATCAAAGCAGTTTATATGCACAACAATTTATTGCCGCCAACCCAAATTCAAACCTTGCCAGACCATTCGCATGGAAACTCATTATGGTTTTCAAATTTACATTTTTTTTGGGCCCAACCCTCAACATGGGCATTACTAAAAGAAATGAATTGTGGTTGTATTGGTCCGCAGTCCCGATTCATCATATGCCCGTATAATGTGTTTTATGCATTTCTCATCCTCGGGGTAACCCTGAATTTGACCGGCTCCACAAAATTCAGCCCCTCGCAAATCACCTTAACCTAAAATTTGCAGATGTCTATACTCCCCAGCAAAACATCTGCGTTGATGAGTCCCTTATTAATTTTTCTGGCCGCCTTGCATTCAAACAATATCTCCCCTGCAAGCTTGCCAGATATGGGGTCAAGATGTAGAAGAAATGTGAGAGGACAACAGGCTATACCAGGGGCGGACTGACAACTCATGGGGCCCCCGGGCAATAGGGGATCATGGGGCCCCTGTGTCCTTGCCCAAACTGAAAAAAGCCTATGAAAAAGGTACCAGGGGCATCTCATGGGGCCCCCTACTGACCCCGGGCCCTCGGGCAGTGCCCGAGTTTCCAAATGGTCAGTCCGCCCCTGGGCTATACTTATAAGTTTCGGATTTATGAGGGAAAAGATAGTCACGTGGAGCCCCCTCCCGGATGCCCAGACTACATGGGGAGCAGTGGCAAGATAGTTTGGGACTTGGTGTCATCATTTCTCCATATGGGGTACCACTTATACGTGGACAATTTTTATTCAAGCGTGCCACTATTTAGACATTTATTCAATCTTGGAACTGGCACTTGTGGCAAAGTGTGACCTAATGTGTGCCCACCATTAGAAGTGGGTGGATGCAGGGCGGTATATTCTAATGGTGGGCATACCACACACTTTTTCTGGCAGAGATTTCTTCTCATTTTTTCATTCAGTCCACTGGCTGCATACAAAAAAAAAAATGTAAAAATAATTTTAAAAAAATCAAAATAACTAAAAAAAAAACAAATTTGCCCCTCCCATGCGAGCACGCCTGTGTGCACAAGCCTTGACCCTGTGCCGTTATGTAAACAGCGGTTGCACCATGCATGTGAGGTATTGCCGTGAACATCAGATCAAGGGCAGTAATTCTAACACTAGACCTCCTCTGTAAATCTAAAATGGTGGCTTTTAAAGGCTTTTAAAGCGCTGCCTATGGATATTAAAAATGTTTGCAGTTTGTCACCATTGAACGGGGCATGCGCAGTTTTAAAGCATGTCATGTTTGGTATATATTTACTCGGCATACCATTATCTTTTATATTTTACCAAACAATTGGCCAATATATTGTGTTTTTGTGCATTTAAAGTAAAACAAGTGTATTTTTTTTTTTTAATTGCTTTTGAAAAATCGCTGCGCGAGTACTATGTGCCATAAAAAATTGTAGTACCTACCATTTTATTCACTAGGGTGTCTGCTTTAAAAAACATATAATGTTTGGGGGTTTAAATTAATTTCCTAGCAAAAAATACTGATTTTTTCATGTGAACAAAAAGGATTGGTTTTCAGGTGGTTAGAAGAGTGAATGATGTGTGGCATAAACTTCTAATGCTGGGCATAAAACGCCCCCACCCCCCAAAATGACCCCTTTTGGGAAAGTAGTCACCCCAAACTATTTGCTGAGAGGAATGTTGAATCAATAGAAGAATTTATTTTTTTACCACAAGTTTTTGGAAAATGACAAAAAATAAAATTACACAAAATTGTCTTTGAAATAATTTATTGCTCACACAAGCCATATGTATATGTGGAATCACTCCCCAAAATACATTCTGCTACTTCTCCCGAGTATGGGGGTGCCACATATGAGAGACTTTTTGGCAGTCTAGCCAAGTACAGGACCCCAAAATCCAATAAGCACCTTCAGGCTTTTAAAGGGCTTTATTTCCTCATTACACTTCCTGACTACCTATCACAGTTTCGGAGGCCCTGGAATGCCAGAATAGCACCAAACCCCCCCAAATGACCCCTTTTTGGAAAGTAGACACCCAAAGGAATTTGATAAGAAGCATGGTAAGTATTTTGAAGATCTCATTTGTTGCCACAAGTTTTTGGAAAATGAAGAAAGAAAATAAAAACATATTTTTCTTTTCTTTTTTATATTTCAAAACCTTGTGAGAAAAAATGAGATCTGCAAAATACTTACCATGCCTCTTTTTAAATTCCTTGGAGTGTCTACTTTCCAAAAAGGGGTCATTTGGGGGGGGGGGTTTGTGCTATCCTGGCATTTCAGGGCCTCCGAACCTGTGATAGGTAGTGGGGAAGTGAAATGAAGAAGTTACGCACCTTCAGGCTTTCAAAGTGGTCATTGGATTTCAGGCTCCTGTATGTGGCTAGGCTCCCAAAAAGTGTCACACGTGTGGTATCCTCATACTCGGTAGAAGTAGCAGAATGTATTTTGGGGTGTAATTCCACATATACCCATGGCTTGTGCAAGAAATAAATCATTTAAATGACAATTTTGTGTAAAAACAAAAAAACAAAAAAAAGTTTGTCATTTTCCAGAAACTTGTGGAAAAAAAAATAAATCTTCCATGGACACAATATGTCTCTCAGCAGATAGCTTAGGGTGTCTGCTTTCCGAAAAGGGGTCATTTGGGGGTGTTTGTTCTATCCTGGTATTTTAGCACCTCAAGAGATGTGATGGGTGGTCAGAAAGTAAAAGCTGTGAAAATTTCAAATTATCTATACCATAGTTTGTAGACGCTATAACTTTCACACAAAGCGATCAATATACACTTATTGGGATTTGTTTTACCAAAAACATGTAGCAGAATACATTTGGGCTTAAATTTATGACTAACTTTGAGTTTACGATATATTTTTTATAGCTGAAAGTAGAAAATATTGTTTTTTTTTGAAAATTTTTGTGGTTTTTTTGTTTATAGCGCAAAAAATAAAAAGCGCACAGGTGATAAAATACCACCAAAAGAAAGCTCTATTTGTGTGAAAAAAAGGACGTAAATTTCGTTTGGGTACAGCATTGCATGACCGCGCAATTATCATTTGAATTAGTGCAGCGCCAAACAGCAAAAAAAGGCCTGGTCATTAAGGGGGGTAAATCCTCAGGAGCTCAAGTGGTTAACCACTTCCAGTCCGGACTCTTGTACCCGCACTGGGACCATGAAAGGCTTTCCAAATAGATAAAATGAGAGAAAATGAATGTTAAAAAAAATAAACAAAGCCCCAAAAAAAAAAAATTTGGTAACATCCATTTATCTCATGTCCAGTACATACATAGACGCACTTGGCAGAGGTAAGCCTCGAACCTACGACCATGCACTCTTTGGACGGGCACTCTCCCTACTGTGCTATGTCTGTTACCAGGTATAGACTCTGTCAAACTGACCCTTGTTTTCAAAAACTGCCAACTGTCACCTGCCCAATGTCAAGTAGCTATAGTGCAGTGCTAATCCGCTTCCATACTGGGCACTTTTACCCCCTTCCTGCCCAGGGCAATTTTCAGCTTTCAGCGCTCTCACACTTTGAATGACAATTGCGCGCTCATACAACATTGTACCCAAACTAAAATTTTACCATTTTTTTCACACAACTAGAGCTTTCTTTTGGTGGTATTTAACCACTTGAGCTTCTGAGGATTTACCCTCCTTAATGACCAGGCCTTTTTTTGCTGTTTGGCGCTGCACTAATTCAAATGATAATTGCGCGGTCATGCAATGCTGTACCCAAACGAAATTTACGTCCTTTTTTTCACACAAATAGAGCTTTCTTTTGGTGGTATTTTAACACCTGTGCGCTTTTTATTTTTTGCGCTATAAACAAACAAACACAAAAATTTTGAAAAAAAACAATATTTTCTTCTTTCAGCTATAAAAAATATATCGTAAACTCAAAGTTAGTCATAAATTTAAGCCAAAATGTATTCTGCTCCATGTTTTTGGTAAAAAAAAATCCCAATAAGTGTATATTGATTGCTTTGTGTGAACGTTATAGCGTCTACAAACTATGGTATAGATACTGTAATTTATGCTTTTTTTTGCTATACAGCACTGCACTAATTCAAATGATAATTGCGCGGTCATGCAATGCTGTACCCAAACGAAATTTACGTCCTTTTTTTCACACAAATAGAGCTTTCTTTTGGTGGTATTTTATCACCTGTGCGCTTTTTATTGTTTGCGCTATAAACAAAAAAAACACAAAAACTTTGAAAAAAAACAATAATTTCTACTTTCAGCTATAAAAAATATATCGCAAACTCAAAGTTAGTCATAAATTTAATCCAAAATGTATTCTGCTACATGTTTTTGGTAAAAAAAAAATCCCGTGCATTAGCGGGCAAACTGGCGCTATATGGGAGGGGCGCTAACACTATCGGAAGTCACCAGTGACACTAATACAGTGATCAGTAAAAATCTGTTCACTGTAATCAATGACACTGGTGACAGGGCAGTGAAGGGGTTAACTGGGGGGGTGGGGGGTGATCAAGGGGTTAAATGGGATTACTGGTGTACTAGCGGGCAAACTGGGGCTATCTGGGAGGGGCGATAACCCTATCGGAAGTCGCCAGCGACACTGATACAGTGATCAGTAAAAATCGGTTCACTGATCCGTGACACTGGCGGCAGGGCAGTGAAGGGGTTAACTGGGGGGGGATTAAGGAGTTAAACGGGATTACTGGTGTACTGGCGGGCAAACTGGCGCTATCTGGGAGGGGTTAACTGGGGGGGTGGGGGGGCGATCAGGGGGTTAAATGTGACCTAGGTGTGTTCTAACTGTAAATGTGTAGTGTTTTACTCACTTTTACTGTTTCTTCTTCTCTGTCTGGAACGGAATGTGTCCAGGCAGAGAAGAATGACATCATATCTTGTCCTGTGTAAACTTCAACACAGGACAGGATAGGACAGGGACCGATCATCTGATTTCAGTCAGACATCACTGGCTGAAATCTAATGATTGATCCCTCCGGGATCGAATGGTGTCACCCGCGGGTCGGCGGGAGCGCGCGCGCCCCCTGCGGGCGAAAACGTCGGGAGCGCGGAACCCGTTTTAAAACGTGATTTTTGCGCCTCAGTTCCGCCCTGCACACGTATATATACAGTGGCAGGGCGGCAAGCGGTTAATCACCACTGGGGTTTTTATTTTTTGATAAATTAACAAAAAAAAGACCGAAAATTTTGAAAAAAAAAACACGTTTTTCTTTGTTTCTGTTATAAAAGTTTGCAAATAAATTATTGTTCTTCATAAATTTAGGCCAAGATGTATTCTGCTACATGTCTTTGGTGAAAATAACCCAAATTAGAATGTATTTTTTAGTTTGTAGGAAAGTTATAGAGTTCGCAAACTATGGGATAGATCTGAAAATTGATCAATCCTGAAGTACTGACGGCCAATCTAATATCTTGAGGTCCCAGAATGTCAGAACAGTACAGATATCCCCAAATGACCCCTTTTTGGAGAGTAGACAGTCTGACGTACTTCATAAGAGGCATGGCGAGTTTTTTGAAGTTGTATTTTTTTTGTCATCATTTTTTGGAAAATGAAAAAATGCAAAAAATAATTTTCACAATTTTTTTTTTTTATATACTGTCACCAGTGCAGTACAGCGTCATCATATTACTGGCATGGCGGTGATCAGGGACACTGACTGGTGACAGTATGAAAAAAAAAATATACATTTTTAATTTTTTTTATTATTTTTCATTATTTATTAAATGTTTTTTCTTTTTCTATGATTTTTTTTTCATATTTCATTATGTCCAAAATAGTACAATGTTACCATAGTAACATTGTACTACTTTGGAGAAGTGATCAGTATTTTTATTTTTTTTTTACTCAGTTTGCTTATAGCGGTGGTCGGCAAGCCGCGGCTCGCGAGCCACATGCGGCTCTTTACACACTTCAATGCGGCTCTTCTGTGTGCCGGGCGCCCGCTCCCCTCCCTCCTCTCGGGCGGCCGCCCCAAAAGTCAGGACTCTGCAGCTAGCCCAGGAATGGGCAAACTACGGCCCGGCGGACCTTTTAATCCGGCCCGCGGAGCGTGGCAAACATTGGCTGTCAGGATGTAGGCGGGGCAGCCAGGATGTAGGCGGGGCAGCGTGACGAACTCCTCTCCTCTCACAGTCCGCCCTGAAGACCGGAACGGCGCGGGAACACGGCGAGAGGAACGCGCGGAGCAAAGGTAAGTGAATTGACACAATATGGGGAATGAATTACTATAGGGAGGATGACTTACTATGGGGGATGAATTACTATATGGGGGATTAATTACTATGGGGGATGAATTACTATATGGGGGATGAATTACTATATGGGGGATGAATTACTATATGGGGGATGAATTACTATGGGGGATGAATTACACTATGGGGGATGAATTACACTATGGGGGATGAATTACTATATGGGGGATTAATTACTATGGGGGATGAATTACTATATGGGGGATGAATTACTATATGGGGGATGAATTACTATGGGGGATGAATTACACTATGGGGGATGAATTACTACGGGTGATGAATTACTATATGGGGGATGAATTACTATGGGGGATGAATTACTATATGGGGGATGTATTTTCAGTTTTAAAAATGTGGCTCTCAAAATAAATTTCAATCGTGGTTTTGGCGAGATTTGGCTCAGTTGAAAAAAAAAGGTTGCCCACCACTGGTTTATAGCAAAGAATTACTTTGCTATAAGCAAGCATTTACCTGAATGACATCGATTCATTCAGTTTTTTTTTTTTTGTGCTTAGCTGTGATTTGGCCACAGCTAATCACATGACATGTGCATGTGATCTGTGGGACCATTCACAGCTAGACACTAGTATACAATGGATGGCATGAATGAAGCCATCCATTGTATACAACTGTTATGTGACCTGCTGTGATTGGTCACAGCAAGTCACATGGTACCGGCAGCGGGGGCCAGTACTCAGATCTGTCATAGGCCGTGTCCGAGGTACACTGCCAGTGACAGATCGCGCCGCTGTGATCTAGTGCGTTTTTCCTGCCGCCATTCGGCTGTTGGCCAGGAGGGAAGTGGTTAACCTCTTCAGCCCCAGCCACTGCATATGTACGTTTGCAGGGCGGCACGGCTGCGCAAAACCACGTTTTAAAATGTAGTTTTGCAAAACAGGTAGGGGGCGCACGTCCACCCTACCTGTCCCGCGGGTGTCAGCAGCGGGTCTCTGCCGCCGGGTCACGGCCGGTCATTACCGGCCGTTTCCCCGCGATTCGCGGTGATCGCTGATCGAGAGTAGGGCTGCATTGTTTATACACAGCCCTGCTATCTGTCAGTTCCCTGACAGCTCGTGACAAGCTGAAGAGGGAGAGAAGAGTTTCTCTCTCTCGATCAGCTTGTCCCTGTCCAGCACACACCCCTGCCCCCTAGTAAAACACTCCCTTCACACAGTAAACCCTAAAAATGTTAACCCCTTCCTCCCCAGTGCCATGAGTACAGTGTCAGTGGGTTTTTTTTTCACTGATCACTGTATTGGTGTTAGTGGGGATGTCGCTGATCGCCGCCATTATTAGCATAAAAAAAATTAAAAATCCCAGTATCTTTCCCGCCATTTGTAAACGCTATAACTTTCATGTAAACCAATTAATTTACACGTATTGGGATTTTTTTTAGCAGAGACATGTCGCAGAATGCATTTTTAATGAAATTTGTGACTAAATTTGATTTTTTAATTTTTTTTACTGGACATGTTTTATAGCAAAAAGTCCAAAATATTGTTTTTTTTTTCTCAAAATTGTCAGCCTTTTTTTTTATAGCACAAAATTAAAAACGCACAGGCGATCAAATACCACCGAAAGAAAGCTCAATTTGTTGGGAAAAAAAAGGATGTAAATTTAATTTGGGTGCAGTGTTGCATGACCGCGCAATTGTCAGTTAAAGTAACGCAGCGCCGTAACACAAACCTCTTCTGTAACCGCTTCCTGGCCACCCTACAGCAGAAATACTGCCACAGGGCGGCATGGGTACGCAATATCACACATATATATATATATATATATATATATATATATATATATACGTGATTTGCGCTCCCGTGGTTTTCACACCCCTCCCAGATAGCGTCAGATTGCCCGTCAGTACACCAGTCATCACATTTAAACCCTTGATTGCCAGGAGTACGCTCATGTACAATAAACCTCCATTGCTAGTATAGTGTCTGAACGGGTCAATATCTTTGATCAGGTCAGCACTATACCAGCGTTCACATTAGTAAAGCGTCCCCAAAAACGCAGCGTTAGCGGGATCAGCCCCGGCACCTGCCAACACCTGCGTTTAGCCCCTACGCTTACCCCCCCTTCTCCCCAAGCAAGTGCAGTGTCAGTAGGTCACTGTCATTTGATACATTGCACACAAAACCGCAGTGTTCGCAGAATCAGGCCTGATCTCTGTTAGCACTTGTCGGTAAATTTTGATGACTCTCACATGCAGCAGAGTGCCAGTGCTAGTGCCGCGCTACCTTTTGGTGAACTGTCGAGTACCAGCGGTCTAGTACATACTAATCTTTCACATACCTCCTTGATTTTTGGAGTTGTTTTTCACGGAATATCTGTATGCGTTGATTGTGGATCAAAGCAGTTTATATGCACAACAATTTATTGCCGCCAACCCAAATTCAAACCTTGCCAGACCATTCGCATGGAAACTCATTATGGTTTTCAAATTTACATTTTTTTTGGGCCCAACCCTCAACATGGGCATTACTAAAAGAAATGAATTGTGGTTGTATTGGTCCGCAGTCCCGATTCATCATATGCCCGTATAATGTGTTTTATGCATTTCTCATCCTCGGGGTAACCCTGAATTTGACCGGCTCCACAAAATTCAGCCCCTCGCAAATCACCTTAACCTAAAATTTGCAGATGTCTATACTCCCCAGCAAAACATCTGCGTTGATGAGTCCCTTATTAATTTTTCTGGCCGCCTTGCATTCAAACAATATCTCCCCTGCAAGCTTGCCAGATATGGGGTCAAGATGTAGAAGAAATGTGAGAGGACAACAGGCTATACCAGGGGCGGACTGACAACTCATGGGGCCCCCGGGCAATAGGGGATCATGGGGCCCCTGTGTCCTTGCCCAAACTGAAAAAAGCCTATGAAAAAGGTACCAGGGGCATCTCATGGGGCCCCCTACTGACCCCGGGCCCTCGGGCAGTGCCCGAGTTTCCAAATGGTCAGTCCGCCCCTGGGCTATACTTATAAGTTTCGGATTTATGAGGGAAAAGATAGTCACGTGGAGCCCCCTCCCGGATGCCCAGACTACATGGGGAGCAGTGGCAAGATAGTTTGGGACTTGGTGTCATCATTTCTCCATATGGGGTACCACTTATACGTGGACAATTTTTATTCAAGCGTGCCACTATTTAGACATTTATTCAATCTTGGAACTGGCACTTGTGGCAAAGTGTGACCTAATGTGTGCCCACCATTAGAAGTGGGTGGATGCAGGGCGGTATATTCTAATGGTGGGCATACCACACACTTTTTCTGGCAGAGATTTCTTCTCATTTTTTCATTCAGTCCACTGGCTGCATACAAAAAAAAAAATGTAAAAATAATTTTAAAAAAATCAAAATAACTAAAAAAAAAACAAATTTGCCCCTCCCATGCGAGCACGCCTGTGTGCACAAGCCTTGACCCTGTGCCGTTATGTAAACAGCGGTTGCACCATGCATGTGAGGTATTGCCGTGAACATCAGATCAAGGGCAGTAATTCTAACACTAGACCTCCTCTGTAAATCTAAAATGGTGGCTTTTAAAGGCTTTTAAAGCGCTGCCTATGGATATTAAAAATGTTTGCAGTTTGTCACCATTGAACGGGGCATGCGCAGTTTTAAAGCATGTCATGTTTGGTATATATTTACTCGGCATACCATTATCTTTTATATTTTACCAAACAATTGGCCAATATATTGTGTTTTTGTGCATTTAAAGTAAAACAAGTGTATTTTTTTTTTTTAATTGCTTTTGAAAAATCGCTGCGCGAGTACTATGTGCCATAAAAAATTGTAGTACCTACCATTTTATTCACTAGGGTGTCTGCTTTAAAAAATATATAATGTTTGGGGGTTTAAATTAATTTCCTAGCAAAAAATACTGATTTTTTCATGTGAACAAAAAGGATTGGTTTTCAGGTGGTTAGAAGAGTGAATGATGTGTGGCATAAACTTCTAATGCTGGGCATAAAACGCCCCCACCCCCCAAAATGACCCCTTTTGGGAAAGTAGTCACCCCAAACTATTTGCTGAGAGGAATGTTGAATCAATAGAAGAATTTATTTTTTTACCACAAGTTTTTGGAAAATGACAAAAAATAAAATTACACAAAATTGTCTTTGAAATAATTTATTGCTCACACAAGCCATATGTATATGTGGAATCACTCCCCAAAATACATTCTGCTACTTCTCCCGAGTATGGGGGTGCCACATATGAGAGACTTTTTGGCAGTCTAGCCAAGTACAGGACCCCAAAATCCAATAAGCACCTTCAGGCTTTTAAAGGGCTTTATTTCCTCATTACACTTCCTGACTACCTATCACAGTTTCGGAGGCCCTGGAATGCCAGAATAGCACCAAACCCCCCCAAATGACCCCTTTTTGGAAAGTAGACACCCAAAGGAATTTGATAAGAAGCATGGTAAGTATTTTGAAGATCTCATTTGTTGCCACAAGTTTTTGGAAAATGAAGAAAGAAAATAAAAACATATTTTTCTTTTCTTTTTTATATTTCAAAACCTTGTGAGAAAAAATGAGATCTGCAAAATACTTACCATGCCTCTTTTTAAATTCCTTGGAGTGTCTACTTTCCAAAAAGGGGTCATTTGGGGGGGGGGGGTTTGTGCTATCCTGGCATTTCAGGGCCTCCGAACCTGTGATAGGTAGTGGGGAAGTGAAATGAAGAAGTTACGCACCTTCAGGCTTTCAAAGTGGTCATTGGATTTCAGGCTCCTGTATGTGGCTAGGCTCCCAAAAAGTGTCACACGTGTGGTATCCTCATACTCGGTAGAAGTAGCAGAATGTATTTTGGGGTGTAATTCCACATATACCCATGGCTTGTGCAAGAAATAAATCATTTAAATGACAATTTTGTGTAAAAACAAAAAAACAAAAAAAAGTTTGTCATTTTCCAGAAACTTGTGGAAAAAAAAAAAAATCTTCCATGGACACAATATGTCTCTCAGCAGATAGCTTAGGGTGTCTGCTTTCCGAAAAGGGGTCATTTGGGGGTGTTTGTTCTATCCTGGTATTTTAGCACCTCAAGAGATGTGATGGGTGGTCAGAAAGTAAAAGCTGTGTAAATTTCAAATTATCTATACCATAGTTTGTAGACGCTATAACTTTCACACAAAGCGATCAATATACACTTATTGGGATTTGTTTTACCAAAAACATGTAGCAGAATACATTTGGGCTTAAATTTATGACTAACTTTGAGTTTACGATATATTTTTTATAGCTGAAAGTAGAAAATATTGTTTTTTTTTGAAAATGTTTGTGGTTTTTTTGTTTATAGCGCAAAAAATAAAAAGCGCACAGGTGATAAAATACCACCAAAAGAAAGCTCTATTTGTGTGAAAAAAAGGATGTAAATTTCGTTTGGGTACAGCATTGCATGACCGCGCAATTATCATTTGAATTAGTGCAGCGCCAAACAGCAAAAAAAGGCCTGGTCATTAAGGGGGGTAAATCCTCAGGAGCTCAAGTGGTTAACCACTTCCAGTCCGGACTCTTGTACCCGCACTGGGACCATGAAAGGCTTTCCAAATAGATAAAATGAGAGAAAATGAATGTTAAAAAAAATAAACAAAGCCCCAAAAAAAAAAAAATTTGGTAACATCCATTTATCTCATGTCCAGTACATACATAGACGCACTTGGCAGAGGTAAGCCTCGAACCTACGACCATGCACTCTTTGGACGGGCACTCTCCCTACTGTGCTATGTCTGTTACCAGGTATAGACTCTGTCAAACTGACCCTTGTTTTCAAAAACTGCCAACTGTCACCTGCCCAATGTCAAGTAGCTATAGTGCAGTGCTAATCCGCTTCCATACTGGGCACTTTTACCCCCTTCCTGCCCAGGGCAATTTTCAGCTTTCAGCGCTCTCACACTTTGAATGACAATTGCGCGCTCATACAACATTGTACCCAAACTAAAATTTTACCATTTTTTTCACACAACTAGAGCTTTCTTTTGGTGGTATTTAACCACTTGAGCTTCTGAGGATTTACCCTCCTTAATGACCAGGCCTTTTTTTGCTGTTTGGCGCTGCACTAATTCAAATGATAATTGCGCGGTCATGCAATGCTGTACCCAAACGAAATTTACGTCCTTTTTTTCACACAAATAGAGCTTTCTTTTGGTGGTATTTTAACACCTGTGCGCTTTTTATTTTTTGCGCTATAAACAAACAAACACAAAAATTTTGAAAAAAAACAATATTTTCTTCTTTCAGCTATAAAAAATATATCGTAAACTCAAAGTTAGTCATAAATTTAAGCCAAAATGTATTCTGCTCCATGTTTTTGGTAAAAAAAAATCCCAATAAGTGTATATTGATTGCTTTGTGTGAACGTTATAGCGTCTACAAACTATGGTATAGATACTGTAATTTATGCTTTTTTTTGCTATACAGCACTGCACTAATTCAAATGATAATTGCGCGGTCATGCAATGCTGTACCCAAACGAAATTTACGTCCTTTTTTTCACACAAATAGAGCTTTCTTTTGGTGGTATTTTATCACCTGTGCGCTTTTTATTGTTTGCGCTATAAACAAAAAAAACACAAAAACTTTGAAAAAAAACAATAATTTCTACTTTCAGCTATAAAAAATATATCGCAAACTCAAAGTTAGTCATAAATTTAATCCAAAATGTATTCTGCTACATGTTTTTGGTAAAAAAAAAATCCCGTGCATTAGCGGGCAAACTGGCGCTATATGGGAGGGGCGCTAACACTATCGGAAGTCACCAGTGACACTAATACAGTGATCAGTAAAAATCTGTTCACTGTAATCAATGACACTGGTGACAGGGCAGTGAAGGGGTTAACTGGGGGGGTGGGGGGTGATCAAGGGGTTAAATGGGATTACTGGTGTACTAGCGGGCAAACTGGGGCTATCTGGGAGGGGCGATAACCCTATCGGAAGTCGCCAGCGACACTGATACAGTGATCAGTAAAAATCGGTTCACTGATCCGTGACACTGGCGGCAGGGCAGTGAAGGGGTTAACTGGGGGGGGATTAAGGAGTTAAACGGGATTACTGGTGTACTGGCGGGCAAACTGGCGCTATCTGGGAGGGGTTAACTGGGGGGGTGGGGGGGCGATCAGGGGGTTAAATGTGACCTAGGTGTGTTCTAACTGTAAATGTGTAGTGTTTTACTCACTTTTACTGTTTCTTCTTCTCTGTCTGGAACGGAATGTGTCCAGGCAGAGAAGAATGACATGATATCTTGTCCTGTGTAAACTTCAACACAGGACAGGATAGGACAGGGACCGATCATCTGATTTCAGTCAGACATCACTGGCTGAAATCTAATGATTGATCCCTCCGGGATCGAATGGTGTCACCCGCGGGTCGGCGGGAGCGCGCGCGCCCCCTGCGGGCGAAAACGTCGGGAGCGCGGAACCCGTTTTAAAACGTGATTTTTGCGCCTCAGTTCCGCCCTGCACACGTATATATACAGTGGCAGGGCGGCAAGCGGTTAATCACCACTGGGGTTTTTATTTTTTGATAAATTAACAAAAAAAAGACCGAAAATTTTGAAAAAAAAACCACGTTTTTCTTTGTTTCTGTTATAAAAGTTTGCAAATAAATTATTGTTCTTCATAAATTTAGGCCAAGATGTATTCTGCTACATGTCTTTGGTGAAAATAACCCAAATTAGAATGTATTTTTTAGTTTGTAGGAAAGTTATAGAGTTCGCAAACTATGGGATAGATCTGAAAATTGATCAATCCTGAAGTACTGACGGCCAATCTAATATCTTGAGGTCCCAGAATGTCAGAACAGTACAGATATCCCCAAATGACCCCTTTTTGGAGAGTAGACAGTCTGACGTACTTCATAAGAGGCATGGCGAGTTTTTTGAAGTTGTATTTTTTTTGTCATCATTTTTTGGAAAATGAAAAAATGCAAAAAATAATTTTCACAATTTTTTTTTTTTATATACTGTCACCAGTGCAGTACAGCGTCATCATATTACTGGCATGGCGGTGATCAGGGACACTGACTGGTGACAGTATGAAAAAAAAAATATACATTTTTAATTTTTTTTATTATTTTTCATTATTTATTAAATGTTTTTTCTTTTTCTATGATTTTTTTTTCATATTTCACTATGTCCAAAATAGTACAATGTTACCATAGTAACATTGTACTACTTTGGAGAAGTGATCAGTATTTTTATTTTTTTTTTACTCAGTTTGCTTATAGCGGTGGTCGGCAAGCCGCGGCTCGCGAGCCACATGCGGCTCTTTACACACTTCAATGCGGCTCTTCTGTGTGCCGGGCGCCCGCTCCCCTCCCTCCTCTCGGGCGGCCGCCCCAAAAGTCAGGACTCTGCAGCTAGCCCAGGAATGGGCAAACTACGGCCCGGCGGACCTTTTAATCCGGCCCGCGGAGCGTGGCAAACATTGGCTGTCAGGATGTAGGCGGGGCAGCCAGGATGTAGGCGGGGCAGCGTGACGAACTCCTCTCCTCTCACAGTCCGCCCTGAAGACCGGAACGGCGCGGGAACACGGCGAGAGGAACGCGCGGAGCAAAGGTAAGTGAATTGACACAATATGGGGAATGAATTACTATAGGGGGGATGACTTACTATGGGGGATGAATTACTATATGGGGGATTAATTACTATGGGGGATGAATTACTATATGGGGGATGAATTACTATATGGGGGATGAATTACTATATGGGGGATGAATTACTATATGGGGGATGAATTACTATGGGGGATGAATTACACTATGGGGGATGAATTACTATATGGGGGATGAATTACTATATGGGGGATGAATTACTATATGGGGGATGAATTACTATGGGGGATGAATTACACTATGGGGGATGAATTACTACGGGGGATGAATTACTATATGGGGGATGAATTACTATGGGGGATGAATTACTATATGGGGGATGTATTTTCAGTTTTAAAAATGTGGCTCTCAAAATAAATTTCAATCGTGGTTTTGGCGAGATTTGGCTCAGTTGAAAAAAAAAGGTTGCCCACCACTGGTTTATAGCAAAGAATTACTTTGCTATAAGCAAGCATTTACCTGAATGACATCGATTCATTCAGTTTTTTTTTTTTTGTGCTTAGCTGTGATTTGGCCACAGCTAATCACATGACATGTGCATGTGATCTGTGGGACCATTCACAGCTAGACACTAGTATACAATGGATGGCATGAATGAATCCATCCATTGTATACAACTGTTATGTGACCTGCTGTGATTGGTCACAGCAAGTCACATGGTACCGGCAACGGGGGCCAGTACTCAGATCTGTCATAGGCCGTGTCCGAGGTACACTGCCAGTGACAGATCGCGCCGCTGTGATCTAGTGCGTTTTCCCTGCCGCCATTCGGCTGTTGGCCAGGAGGGAAGTGGTTAACCTCTTCAGCCCCAGCCACTGCATATGTACGTTTGCAGGGCGGCACGGCTGCACAAAACCACGTTTTAAAATGTAGTTTTGCAAAACAGGTAGGGGGCGCGCGTCCACCCTACCTGTCCCGCGGGTGTCAGCAGCGGGTCTCTGCCGCCGGGTCACGGCCGGTCATTACCGGCCGTTTCCCCGCGATTCGCGGTGATCGCTGATCGAGAGTAGGGCTGCATTGTTTATACACAGCCCTGCTATCTGTCAGTTCCCTGACAGCTCGTGACAAGCTGAAGAGGGAGAGAAGAGTTTCTCTCTCTCGATCAGCTTGTCCCTGTCCAGCACACACCCCTGCCCCCTAGTAAAACACTCCCTTCACACAGTAAACCCTAAAAATGTTAACCCCTTCCTCCCCAGTGCCATGAGTACAGTGTCAGTGGTTTTTTTTTTCACTGATCACTGTATTGGTGTCACTGGGGATGTCGCTGATCGCCGCCATTATTAGCATAAAAAAAATTAAAAATCCCAGTATCTTTCCCGCCATTTGTAAACGCTATAACTTTCATGTAAACCAATTAATTTACACGTATTGGGATTTTTTTTAGCAGAGACATGTCGCAGAATGCATTTTGGATGAAATTTGTGACTAAATTTGATTTTTTAATTTTTTTTACTGGACATGTTTTATAGCAAAAAGTCCAAAATATTGTTTTTTTTTTCTCAAAATTGTCAGCCTTTTTTTTTATAGCACAAAAAAATAAAAACGCACAGGCGATCAAATACCACCGAAAGAAAGCTCAATTTGTTGGGAAAAAAAAGGATGTAAATTTAATTTGGGTGCAGTGTTGCATGACTGCGCAATTGTCAGTTAAAGTAACGCAGCGCCGTAACACAAACCTCTTCTGTAACCGCTTCCTGGCCACCCTACAGCAGAAATACTGCCACAGGGCGGCATGGGTACGCAATATCACATATATATATATATATATATATATATACGTGATTTGCGCTCCCGTGGTTTTCACACCCCTCCCAGATAGCGTCAGATTGCCCGTCAGTACACCAGTCATCACATTTAAACCCTTGATTGCCAGGAGTACGCTCATGTACAATAAACCTCCATTGCTAGTATAGTGTCTGAACGGGTCAATATCTTTGATCAGGTCAGCACTATACCAGCGTTCACATTAGTAAAGCGTCCCCAAAAACGCAGCGTTAGCGGGATCAGCCCCGGCACCTGCCAACACCTGCGTTTAGCCCCTACGCTTACCCCCCCTTCTCCCCAAGCAAGTGCAGTGTCAGTAGGTCACTGTCATTTGATACATTGCACACAAAACCGCAGTGTTCGCAGAATCAGGCCTGATCTCTGTTAGCACTTGTCGGTAAATTTTGATGACTCTCACATGCAGCAGAGTGCCAGTGCTAGTGCCGCGCTACCTTTTGGTGAACTGTCGAGTACCAGCGGTCTAGTACATACTAATCTTTCACATACCTCCTTGATTTTTGGAGTTGTTTTTCACGGAATATCTGTATGCGTTGATTGTGGATCAAAGCAGTTTATATGCACAACAATTTATTGCCGCCAACCCAAATTCAAACCTTGCCAGACCATTCGCATGGAAACTCATTACGGTTTTCAAATTTACATTTTTTTTGGGCCCAACCCTCAACATGGGCATTACTAAAAGAAATGAATTGCGGTTGTATTGGTCCGCAGTCCCGATTCATCATATGCCCGTATAATGTGTTTTATGCATTTCTCATCCTCGGGGTAACCCTGAATTTGACCGGCTCCACAAAATTCAGCCCCTCGCAAATCACCTTAACCTAAAATTTGCAGATGTCTATACTCCCCAGCAAAACATCTGCGTTGATGAGTCCCTTATTAATTTTTCTGGCCGCCTTGCATTCAAACAATATCTCCCCTGCAAGCTTGCCAGATATGGGGTCAAGATGTAGAAGAAATGTGAGAGGACAACAGGCTATACCAGGGGCGGACTGACAACTCATGGGGCCCTGGGCAATAGGGGATCATGGGGCCCCTGTGTCCTTGCCCAAACTCTAAAAAACCTATGAAAAAGGTACCAGAGAAATCTCATGGGGCCCCATACTGAACCCGGAACCTCGGGCAGTGCCCGAGTTTCCAAATGGTCAGTCCGCCCCTGGAATAGAGTGTGATCTACACTCTATTAGTTTCACTGAAGTGCAGGTGAGACATCAGGGGTCTTTTAGATCCCGATATATTTAATAAAAAAAAATCTGTCTCCCAAGATGTTTTCTATCAGCGAACACAGGACGTGTATTGTGAGTGACACCGGGTAGAGAATTGGGGAAGGAGATAAGCAAATGGCTTTTTGTTTATCTCTCTTTCCTGTTAGCGCAGTTGTAAAGCATTTTTTTTTATTTAAAGTACCATATTTTTCGCTCCATAAGATGCACCTGACCATAAGACACACCTAGGTTTTAGAGGAGAAAACAAGAAAAAAATATTCTGAACCAATGGACTGCAGACCGCAGGAAATGACCAGAAACTGCGGATGTATTACAGGAGATGACCAAAGACTTCAGACATAGTACAGGAGACGACCAGAGACTTCAGACATAGTACAGGAAATGACCAGAGACTGCAGACATAGTACAGGAAATGACCAGAGACTGCGGACATAGTACAGGAGATGACCAGAGACTGCGGACATAGTACAGGAAATGACCAGAGACTGCGGACATAGTACAGGAGATGACCAGAGACTGCGGACATAGTACAGGAGATGACCAGAGACTGCGGACATAGTACAGGAGATGACCAGAGACTCCAGACATAGTACAGAAAATGACCAGAGACTGCGGACATAATGCAGGAAATGACCAGATACTGCGGACGTACTACAGGAGATGACCAAAGACTGCGGACATAGTACAGGAGATGACCACAGACTGCGGACATAGTACAGTAAATTTCCAGAGACTACGGACATAGTATAGGAAATGACCACAGACTGCGGACATAGTACAGAAAAATGACCAGATACTGCGGACGTACTACAGGAGATGACCAAAGACTGCAGACATAGTACAGGAGATGACCAGAGACTGCGGACATAGTACAGTAAATGACCAGAGACTGAAGATGTACTACAGGAGATGACCAGAGACTGCGGTCATAGTACAGGAGATGACCAGAGACTGCAGTCATAGTACAGGAGATGACCAGAGACTGCAGACATAGTACAGGAGATAACCAGAGACTTCAGACATAGTACAGGAAATGACCAGAGACTGCGGACATAGTACAGGACATTTCCAGAGACTACGGACATAGTACAGGAGATGACCAGAGACTGCGGACATAGTACAGGAAATTTCCAGAGACTACGGACATAGTACAGGAAATGACCAGAGACTGCAGACATAGTACAGGAGATGACCAGAGACTGCGGACATAGTACAGGACATTTCCAGAGACTACGGACATAGTACAGGAGATGACCAGAGACTGCAGACATAGTACAGGAAATGACCAGAGACTGCAGACATAGTACAGGAAATGACCAGAGACTGCAGACATAGTACAGAAAATGACCAAAGACTGCGGACATAGTACAGGAGATGACCAGAGACTGCGGACATAATACAGGAGATGACTAGAGACTGCGGACATAGTACAAGAGATGACCATAGACTGCGGACATAGTACAGGAGATGACCAGAGAATGCGGACATAGTACAGGAGATGACCAGAGACTTCAGACATAGTACAGGAAATGACCAGAGACTGCAGACATTGTACAGGAGATAACCAGAGACTTCAGACATAGTACAGGAAATAACCAGAGACTGCGGACATAGTACAGGAGATGACCAGAGACTGCGGACATAGTACAGGAGATGACCAGAGACTGCGGACATAGTACAGTAAATTTCCAGAGACTACGGACATAGTATAGGAAATGACCACAGACTGCGGACATAGTACAGGAAATGACCAGAGACTGAAGATGTACTACAGGAGATGACCAGAGACTGCGGTCATAGTACAGGAGATGACCAGAGACTGCAGTCATAGTACAGGAGATGACCAGAGACTGAGGACATAGTAAAGGAGATGACCAGAGACTGCAGACACAGTACAGGAGATAACCAGAGACTTCAGACATAGTACAGGAAATAACCAGAGACTGCGGACATAGTACAGGAGATGACCAGAGACTGCAGTTATAGTACAGGAGATGACCAGAGACTGCAGTTATAGTACAAGAGCTGACCAGAGACTGCGGACTTAGTAAAGGAGATGACCGGAGACTGAGGACATAGTAAAGGAGATGACCGGAGACTGCGGACATAGTACAGGAGATGACCATAGACTGCAGACATAATACAGTAGATGACTAGAGACTGCGGACATAGTACAGGAGATGACCAGAGAATGCGGACATAGTACAGGAGATGACCAGATACTTCAGACATAGTACAGGAAATGATCAGAGACTGCAGACATAGTACAGGAGATAACCAGAGACTTCAGACATAGTACAGGAAATGACCAGAGACTGCGGACATAGTACAGGAGATGACCAGAGACTGCGGACATAGTACAGGAAATGACCAGAGACTGCGGACATAGTACAGGAAATGACCAGAGACTGCAGACATAGTACAGGAAATGACCAGAGACTGAAGATGTACTACAGGAAATGACCAGAGACTGCGGACATAGTACAGGAAATGACCAGATACTACGGACGTACTACAGGAGATGACCAGAGACTGCGGACACAGTACAGGAGATGACCAGAGACTGCGGACATAGTACAGTAAATTTCCAGAGACTACGGACATAGTATAGGAAATGACCAGAGACTGCGGACATAGTACAGGAAATGACCAGAGACTGAAGATGTACTACAGGAGATGACCAGAGACTGCGGTCATAGTACAGGAGATGACCAGAGACTGCAGTTATAGTACAAGAGCTGACCAGAGACTGCGGACTTAGTAAAGGAGATGACCAGAGACTGAGGACATAGTCAAGGAGATGACCGGAGACTGCGGACATAGTACAGGAGATGACCAGAGACTGCGGACATAATACAGGAGATGACTTGAGACTGCGGACATAGTACAAGAGATGACCAGAGACTGCGGACATAGTACAGGAGATGACCAGAGAATGCGGACATAGTACAGTAGATGACCAGAGACTTCAGACATAGTACAGGAAATGACCAGAGACTGCGGACATAGTACAGGAAATGACCAGAGACTGCAGAGACATAGTACAGGAGATGACCAGAGACTGCGGACATAGTACAGGACATTTCCAGAGACTACGGACATAGTACAGAAAATGACCAGAGACTCCAGAAATAGTACAGGAAGTGACCAGAGACTGCGAACATAGTACAGGAGATGACCAGAGACTGCGGACATAGTAAAGGAGATGACCAGGGACTGCGGACATAGTACAGGAGATGACCAGAGACTGCGGACATAGTACAGGAGATGACCAGAGACTGCAGTTATAGTACAAGAGCTGACCAGAGACTGCGGACTTAGTATAGGAGATGACCGGAGACTGCGGACATAATACAGGAGATGACCAGAGACTGCGGACATAGTACAAGAGATGACCAGAGACTGCGGACATAGTACAAGAGATGACCAGAGACTGCGGAAATAGTACAGGAGATGACCAGAGACTGCGGACATAGTACAGGAGATGACCAGAGACTGCGGACATAGTACAGGAGATGACCAGAGACTGCGGAAATAGTACAGGAGATGACCAGAGACTGCGAACATAGTAAAGGAGATGACCAGAGAGTGCGGACATAGTACAGGAGATGACCAGAGAGTGCGGACATAGTACAGGAGATGACCAGAGAGTGCGGACATAGTACAGGAGATGACCAGAGAGTGCGGACATAGTACAGGAGATGACCAGAGAGTGCGGACATAGTACAGGAGATGGCCAGAGAGTGCGGACATAGTACAAGAGATGACCAGAGAGTGCGGACGTAGTACAGGAGATGACCAGAGACTGCGGACATAGTACAGGAGATGACCAGAGACTGCGGACATAGCACAGGAGATGACCAGAGATTGCTGACATAGTACAGGAAATGGCCAGAGACTGCAGACATATTAAAGGATATGACCAGAGACTGCGGATATACTACAGGAGATGATCAGAGACTGTGAACATAGTACAGGTGAAGACCAGAGACTCCAAACCTTTGGGGGGGGGGGCAGGTACCCGAATTTGACAGGTACCCGCTCCCACTTTCGCTGCGAGCGCGTAGGTGATTGGAAGCGGAAGTTGTCCTCCCTCCCCTTAGTCTTCTGGGACACGGGACAGGTCCCTGAAGACTACGGGTCCATTCAGAAAGCGCAGCGCTTCTCACGCATGCACAGCGGGCTGCTCCATATTCGCTCCATAAGATGCAGACAATTCCCCCCATTTTGGGGGGGTGGAAATAAGCGTCTTATGGCACAGAAAATACGGTAATAAACATGTTATACTCTTCTGTGCAGTGGTGTCCCCACCAGCGATTTTGGCTTCTTTTTCACTGGATTTCCAGGTTCCACGCCCCATAAAATAATTATAACCGGACAAGAATGTGGAATTTTTAATAGGAGTATAGTAGCCAGTAAACATGGGTAGGAAAATAAAAAATAAAAAGGGGAAGGGAAAGGTAAAATGGGGGTAAGGGGTATGACCCAAGCACTTTGAGGAGAAGTGAAGGTGGGTATTCAAGAGAGGATAACAAGTAATATTACAGGGAGATCAGAGGTAAAAGGCAAATTTAGAGGAATGTCAGAAGCGATTCCAGATTGACTAGGTCAGAGTGTAATTGTCCATTTTCTCTGTTTCCCAGCAGATCAGTTTATCTAAATGGCAAATAGAGTCCATCACACAGGCCCACTCCACAAAGGACAGGGGCTGTGGTTTACCCCACGCCCTGGCGATCACAGTATGTGCAGAGGTTAAGAATTGTTGAAGAAGTTGCTTTCATTTTGTTTATAGGATCTATGAACTATTGATAGTAGAGTAATAAGCATAGGATTGGTGATTCTGTCCTCAACAAAGTCATAGTAGAAGAAAAGTATTTTGTCCCTGAAAGGAGTTCTGAGTGGACAAGAGCTCCAAATATGAGTCATGGTGCCTGGGGACTACACACATCTCCAACAGGTTGGAATGGCTGGGTTAAATTTGTGCAGAGTAGTGGGGCAACAATCCCACCTAGAGAGGAGGTATGTCCCTGTGCTCTAGAAGATATGGAAGTCTTCTAAGTAAACGTTAGTATTTTGTCCCAGTCAGAGTTTTCACTGGGGATATTAAGCTCCTGCTCCCATTTGGCAATAAACGGTGGGGCGTACGGTAGGGAGAGCTTTCAGCAAGACTTGGTATATGCGAGACAAGGGGTGCTCCAGCCTGGCAGTCTGGGAAAGCAAGCACTTAAAGTCAGTGAGTGATCCGATGAGGCCAGTAGTAGGCATGTTCGTGGCAAGATAATGTCAGGGTTGGGAATATTCCAGCCAAGCCCTAGCTTGGTTATGACAGAACCCTAACAGTTGTGATAGTGGAATCAATGTATCATTCCACAGGGTAGGAGGACAAAGCATCGGTTTATCTTCCTTTTTCCAGGGAAGAAATTGAGATTGCTGAAGAGTGGGAAGAAACACAATCGTTTCAAAAAGGGGAGATAGTGGGCTGGGTCTGGTCATGATTAGACCTTTCCCTCATAACAATCCCACATGCGGAGTATAGAAATCACCAGAAGTGGCAAGGCATCTGTATATGGTCTGTCTTTTAGTTTGGTCCATAGCAAGGAAGTGATGTCAGAATCGAGCAGGTCACTTTCCAGGACCATCCTTCATTTAGAGTCTCGGTTATAGTACCAATCAAGAAATCTGAGGAAAGAGGATGCATGGTGGTACAAGAGTATGTTGAGTAGAGTCACGCCACCTCGTGAGCGTGGAGAGATGAATCCTGGATTTTTTGTGTTGGCAGATGTAGTTACGTAAAAGCGTGTAAATATGAGGTGAGAATCCTGAAGGGTTGGAAAAAGGTTTATATAGTAGTTTGGGCAACATGTCCATCTTAATGACATTCATATGGCCAAACCCAGAAATAGTGGGCTTACCGTGAGATTTAAGACAGGTGCGGATGAGGGGTGTGTAGTTTAGATCCGATAGATTAGAAAGAGTAGTAGGGATATAAACTCCTAAATATGTAGCTGTTTGGTGTTGCC
Organism: Staurois parvus; assembly: GCF_062004578.1. Lineage (NCBI taxonomy): Eukaryota > Metazoa > Chordata > Amphibia > Anura > Ranidae > Staurois > Staurois parvus. Next base: position 101,807 of record NW_028319968.1, on the reverse strand, counting down.
ACTTAAAGGGGAATTAGAATGAAATGTGGAGCTCTCCAGGGAGGATAAGGAGATGTAAAGAGCCTCTGTTTGATCACAAAATGACTCATGAGTCAGAAGTCTTCAAATTCCCTCATGAGCGAAGGGAGAGAAGTAAGCAGGGAAGAGATATAAAAAAGAAGGCCATCTGCATAGAGGGGTAGTTTATAGTGATGGGAGCCCACCTCAATACCCTTGATATCTGGGTTATTACGGAGAGCAACGGCAAGGTGGTTCATGGTCAGAATATGAGAAAGAGGGCATCCATGGCGAGTCCCATTGCGAATTACAATTGGATCTGACAGAAGTCTATTAGAGCATATTCTTGCAGAAGGATTAGTATATAAAGCTAGAATTTTATGGAGAATGTTGGGTTGCAGTTGATGAAGAGTAGCCCGAAGAATGTCCCAGTGGACACAGTCCAGTGCCTTTCAGCAGGCCCCAATATGAGGGAAGCCTGTATATTGCGTTTTTCAGCATATCCGATTAAGGATTTGGTTTTCAAGCTGTTATCACTGGCTTCCCGGCCTGGCGTGAATGCAACCTGGTCAAGGTGTATGAGGTCTGCAAGAAGGGGTGTGAGGCAGTTAGCTATCATTTTGGAGTAAAGACGTATATCATCAGAGGTTCTTTAGACCCCTGATGTCTCAATAAAAAGAACCTGTCATCAACAAATGTATCACACAGGGAACGTTTTGTCCTCATGCGATGGAAAAAGAAAACGTTTTCTGATGTTCCCTTCCTGTTTATGACCCGGAAGCAACGTGTAAATTGTCACTTTCCGGTCCTGTGTTCCTAGCTAGGGAAGAAACTAATGGAGCAAGATATTAGATTTACATTTATATATTTACATTTCATACATGTAATACATTTATACATTTTCTAGAACTATATATAATATATATATATATTTTTTTTTGTTATTTGAAGCAGTGGTCTCCAAACTATTGCCTGGGGGCCGGATGCGGCCCTTTCCTCGCCTTTATCCGGCCCTTGGGGCACTTCTTCTATCACAGATACAAGACACTATATCTCCTACTGACACCAACAATGGGGCATAATTCCTGCTACTGACATCAACAATGAGGCACTATTTCAACTATTGACACCAATGATGGGGTCCTATTCCTCCCACTGACACCAACGATGGTACACTATTCCTCCCACTATTACCAAGCATAGGACACTATTCCTCCCACTGACACCAGTGATGGGTGCTATTCCTCAAACTGACACCAACGATGGCACACTATTCCTCCAACTATTACCAAGCATAGGACACTATTCCTCCCACTGACACTAGTGATGGGGCACAATTTCTCCCACTGACACCAGTGATGGGACAATATTCCTCCCACTGACACCAATGATGGAGCACTATTTGTTCCACTGGTGCAAAGATGGGGCACTATTCCTCCCACTGACACCAATGATGGGACACTATTCCTCTCACTGACACCAACGATGGGGCACTATTTCTCCAACTGACACCAATGATGGGGTACTATTCTTCCCACTGACACCAATGATGGGGCACAATTCCTCAAACTGACACCAATGATGGTACGCTATTCCTCTCACTATTTCCAAGCATAGGACACTATTCCTCCCACTGACAGCAATGATGGGACACTATTGTTCCCACTGACACCAACTATGGAGCACTATTGCTTTCACTATTACCAAGCATAAGATACTATTCCTCCCACTGACACCAACAACGGCGTGCTTTTCTTTTCTTCCCCTAATACTAAAAATAAGCATTGTTTACACCCACTGATACCAGGAAAATTTCTACTTCTACTGGCCACAGTCTGCCCCCCCCCCCCCAAAGTCTGAAGGACAGTAAACTGGCCCTTTGTTTAGAAAGTTTGGAGACCCCTGAAGCATCCCTTTAAAGCATCAAATACTATATTCTTTAAAAGCAGAAAACAGCTAAAAAAATATACTATTAACAGTAATATTATAAACAAAAGTATAGAAATTTTTTTAAATTTTATATTAATAATAATTCTACTACTACTACTACTAATAATTAACAATAATAAAAAATATACCCAATAACAGGATTTTTTTTGTTTTTGTTTTGTTTTTTTTGTTTTTGTTTTTTTTATTAATATTAATAATAATAATATACACAATGACAGTATAATATTATTTTAAAACTTCTAAACGCAGAAAATAACTACATATATATATATTAATAATAATATAATATAAACAATGACAATAATAATCTGTAGAAAGAGGTGTTATATTAGAAAAGCTATATAATAATAAAAGTGGGCGATACCGTTTTCATCGATCACGATGCTAAATCTAAAGCCTTCAACCTCTGGGCCTTCATGATGGAGTCCCCGGTCCTCTTGCCGGTCAGAAATAGCTGTTCGGCAGATGGGACAAGTGTCGCTCTCCTGAAGCCATCGCTGGATGCAGTCGGTGTGGAATTCGTGAGTGCAGTGCAGGATGGTAGTTGCGTCTCCATCTTGATAATCTGCCAAGCAAATGGGACAGCTTACCTGCTCCTCGCCATGCTGCTCCATGGCCGGTGGTCCCTGTGGTGCTGGGTGTTGATCTGCAGCCCTGTTGCGGTCTCTGGGAGAGCGGCTCCGGTTGGTGGCTGCGTCCTCCTGTCTCTGACGCCACCGCATGCTGGACCTTGTCCTGCGGGCGACTGGTGACCCTCCATCGTCCTGACGTGATGGCCTTTCACGGGATCTGCAACGTGAAGGTCATGGCATCCTGATGGTGATTGGTGTCGGATTACCTGAAATAGCTAGAAATATGTAATATTAATAATAATAATATAAATAATAAATGTATAATGATAATAGCAATGTATTTGAATAAAAATGAAGATGATCACTGTGAATAGCAGGAGAGAACTTCTGGCAATGTGATCCGGTCGGCTCCCAGCACAGAAGTGACGAATCAATCAACCTCAGGCTGCGGCCTAACACACCAACTATCACTTTTCAGGCCTTCATGCTTTGACTGGCAATATGTCGTTCATGAAACACTGTAACCAAATAAATTTGATATCATTTTATAGATTTTATCTCTAATGATACAGTACTGTGGTCATTTTAATGGAAATGTTTAAAAAGTGCCACAAGATGGCAGGGTTAGTCCTCCATAGCGGTAATACCGCTCGTCGCCATAGTAGGCATCTTGGTGGCAAGATAATGTCGGAGTTGGGAATATTCCAGCCAAGCCCTAGCTTGGTTATGACAGAACCCTAACAGTTGTGATAGTGGAATCAATGTATCATTCTACAGGGTAGGAGGACAAAGCATCGGTTTATCTTCCTTTTTCCAGGGAAGAAATTGAGATTGCTGAAGAGTGGGAAGAAACACAATCGTTTCAAAAAGGGGAGATAGTGGGCTGGGTCTGGTCATGATTAGACCTTTCCCTCATAACAATCCCACATGCGGAGTATAGAAATCACCAGAAGTGGCAAGGCATCTGTATATGGTCTGTCTTTTAGTTTGGTCCATAGCAAGGAAGTGATGTCAGAATCGAGCAGGTCACTTTCCAGGACCATCCTTCATTTAGAGTCTCGGTTATAGTACCAATCAAGAAATCTGAGGAAAGAGGATGCATGGTGGTACAAGAGTATGTTGAGTAGAGTCACGCCACCTCGTGAGCGTGGAGAGATGAATCCTGGATTTTTTGTGTTGGCAGATGTAGTTACGTAAAAGCGTGTAAATATGAGGTGAGAATCCTGAAGGGTTGGAAAAAGGTTTATATAGTAGTTTGGGCAACATGTCCATCTTAATGACATTCATATGGCCAAACCCAGAAATAGTGGGCTTACCGTGAGATTTAAGACAGGTGCGGATGAGGGGTGTGTAGTTTAGATCCGATAGATTAGAAAGAGTAGTAGGGATATAAACTCCTAAATATGTAGCTGTTTGGTGTTGCCACTTAAAGGGGAATTAGAATGAAATGTGGAGCTCTCCAGGGAGGATAAGGAGATGTAAAGAGCCTCTGTTTGATCACAAAATGACTCATGAGTCAGAAGTCTTCAAATTCCCTCATGAGCGAAGGGAGAGAAGTAAGCGGGGAAGAGATATAAAAAAGAAGGCCATCTGCATAGAGGGGTAGTTTATAGTGATGGGAGCCCACCTCAATACCCTTGATATCTGGGTTATTACGGAGAGCAACGGCAAGGTGGTTCATGGTCAGAATATGAGAAAGAGGGCATCCATGGCGAGTCCCATTGCGAATTACAATTGGATCTGACAGAAGTCTATTAGAGCATATTCTTGCAGAAGGATTAGTATATAAAGCTAGAATTTTATGGAGAATGTTGGGTTGCAGTTGATGAAGAGTAGCTCGAAGAATGTCCCAGTGGACACAGTCCAATGCCTTTCAGCATGCCCCAATATGAGGGAAGCCTGTATATTGCGTTTTTCAGCATATCCGATTAAGGATTTGGTTTTCAAGCTGTTATCACTGGCTTCCCGGCCTGGCGTGAATGCAACCTCGTCAAGGTGTATGAGGTCTGCAAGAAGGGGTGTGAGGCAGTTAGCTATCATTTTGGAGTAAAGACGTATATCATCAGAGGTTCTTTAGACCCCTGATGTCTCAATAAAAAGAACCTGTCATCAAAAAATGTATCACACAGGGAACGTTTTGTCCTCATGCGATGGAAAAAGAAAACGTTTTCTGATGTTCCCTTCCTGTTTATGACCCGGAAGCAACGTGTATATTGTCACTTTCCGGTCCTGTGTTCCTAGCTAGGGAAGAAACTAATGGAGCAAGATATTAGATTTACATTTATATATTTACATTTCATACATGTAATACATTTATATATTTTCTAGAACTATATATAATATATATATATATTTTTTTTTGTTATTTGAAGCAGTGGTCTCCAAACTATTGCCTGGGGGCCGGATGCGGACCTTTCCTCGCCTTTATCCGGCCCTTGGGGCACTTCTTCTATCACAGATACAAGACACTATATCTCCTACTGACACCAACAATGGGGCATAATTCCTGCTACTGACATCAACAATGAGGCACTATTTCAACTATTGACACCAATCATGGGGTCCTATTCCTCCCACTGACACCAACGATGGTACACTATTCCTCCCACTATTACCAAGCATAGGACACTATTCCTCCCACTGACACCAGTGATGGGTGCTATTCCTCAAACTGACACCAACAATGGTACACTATTCCTCCCACTATTACCAAGCATAGGACACTATTCCTCCCACTGACACCAGTGATGGGGCACAATTTCTCCCACTGACACCAGTGATGGGACAATATTCCTCCCACTGACACCAATGATGGAGCACTATTTGTTCATCTGGTGCCAAGATGGGGCACTATTCCTCCCACTGACACCAATGATTGGACACTATTCCTCTCACTGACACCAACGATGGGGCACTATTTCTCCAACTGACACCAATGATGGGACACTATTCCTCTCACTGACACCAACGATGGGGCACTATTTCTCCAACTGACACCAATGATGGGGTACTATTCTTCCCACTGACACCAATGATGGGGCACAATTCCTCAAACTGACACCAATGATGGTACGCTATTCCTCTCACTATTTCCAAGCATAGGACACTATTCCTCCCACTGACAGCAATGATGGGACACTATTGTTCCCACTGACACCAACTATGGAGCACTATTGCTTTCACTATTACCAAGCATAAGATACTATTCCTCTCACTGACACCAACAACGGCGTGCTTTTCTTTTCTTCCCCTAATACTAAAAATAAGCATTGTTTACTCCCACTTATACCAGGACAATTTCTATTTCTACTGGCCACAGTCTGCCCCCCCCCCCCCCACAAAGTCTGAAGGACAGTAAACTGGCCCTTTGTTTAGAAAGTTTGGAGACCCCTGAAGCATCCCTTTAAAGCATCAAATACTATATTCTTTAAAAGCAGAAAACAGCTAAAAAATATACTATTAACAGTAATACTATAAACAAAAGTATAGTAATTTTTTTAAATTTTATATTAATAATAATTCTACTACTACTACTAATAATAATAATTAACAATAATAAAAAATATACCCAATAACAGGATTTTTTTTTGTTTTTGTTTTGTTTTTGTTTTTTTATTAACCACTTGAGCCCCAGAGGATTTACCCCCCTTAATGACCAGGCCTTTTTTTGCTGTTTGGCGCTGCACTAATTCAAATGATAATTGCGCGGTGATGCAATGCTGTACCCAAACGAAATTTACGTTCTTTTTTTCACACAAATAGAACTTTCTTTTGGTGGTATTTGATCACCTGTGCGCTTTTTATTTTTTGCGCTATAAACAAAAAAACACGAAAATTTTGAAAAAAAACCACTATTTTCTACTTTCAGCTATAAAAAATATATCGTAAACTCAAAGTTAGTCATAAATTTAAGCCAAAATGTATTCTGCTACATAGAAAACTAGAAATGATGTAGCGCTAAACCCAAAAGAATCATATTAGGCCCATAAACAATCTGACATCATAATATGATCATATACATATAAAAAGGGCAAATTAGTGTGTGATGAAACTAAAAATGAAATGAAACAGATGTGCAACCCCTGCACACAGTGCACATATCATAAAGAAGTCCAGTGATCCGTATCAATTTCCACCACTCATACAGAATCCATGGACTATGTGTGGACCCGCACACCACCAGGTGCAATCCAAAACCGGCTGGAATGGCCTCTCACCTCCTCCCTGCGACCCTGCAGGGCCACAGAGCTTTATAAATCCCCACTGAATCAGGATGAGCTTCCTCTTGGGTGGATGGCTTCAATGGTGTATCCCCAGTATACTGCTTCCACCTCTCCTGTGATATCCTCAGAGGTCAACTGAGCAGGGTGGATCCCAGGGAGTGTCAGCCGGAAGTTCCGGTGTGGTGTTGGCGGAAGCTATTGGACAAGCCGGACTTGGATGTTGTTCTTCATAAGAAAAGGCTTACGTGACGAGGTCACGTGACGCAACGCGTCGACGGCAATACGTGGTGACGCACTTCTGGCGCGGCGCCATCTTGGAACACCCTTCAGCCACACGCTTACACCCATGGTATGGGAATCAGCTGTAATTTCATCTGGCGAATGTGAGTGTACACAAGTATTTTAATTTACACAATTAAAGCGATTTTACACTATGGAGGATGTCTTCTGCTTCCTTTGTCCTATTGGGGTTTGAGCTGGGATCCACCCTGCTCAGTTGACCTCTGAGGATATCACAGGAGAGGTGGAAGCAGTATACTGGGGATACACCATTGAAGCCATCCACCCAAGAGGAAGCTCATCCTGATTCAGTGGGGATTTATAAAGCTCTGTGGCCCTGCAGGGTCGCAGGGAGGAGGTGAGAGGCCATTCCAGCCGGTTTTGGATTGCACCTGGTGGTGTGCGGGTCCACACATAGTCCATGGATTCTGTATGAGTGGTGGAAATTGATACGGATCACTGGACTTCTTTATGATATGTGCACTGTGTGCAGGGGTTGCACATCTGTTTCATTTCATTTTTAGTTTCATCACACACTAATTTGCCCTTTTTATATGTATATGATCATATTATGATGTCAGATTGTTTATGGGCCTAATATGATTCTTTTGAGTTTAGCGCTACATCATTTCTAGTTTTCTATATTTCATCAGATCTTTAGGTATTGGATCAGATGTTAGCAGCTTTACTCATTTATTTACTGTTTTTCTACATAAGAGCGCAAGTAGACTTTGCATATTATTCTGCTACATGTTTTTGGTAAAAAAAATCCCGTGCATTAGCGGGCAAACTGGCGCTATCTAGGAGGGGCGCTAACACTATCGGAAGTCACCAGTGACACTAATACAGTGATCAGTAAAAATCTGTTCACTGTAATCAATGACACTGGTGACAGGGCAGTGAAGGGGTTAACTGGGGGGGGGGGAGGGGGGCGATCAAGGGGTTAAATGGGATTTCTGGTGCACTAGCGGGCAAACTGGCGCTATCTGGGAGGGGCGCTAACACTATCGGAAGTCGCCAGCGACACTGATACAGTGATCAGTAAAAATCTGTTCACTGATCAGTGGCACTGGTGACAGGGCAGTGAAGGGGTTAACTGGGGGGGGGGAGATTAAGGGGTTAAATGGGATTACTGGTGTACTAGCGGGCAATCTGGCGCTATCAGGGAGGGGCGCTAACACTATTGGAAGTCGCCAGCGACACTGATACAGTGATCAGTAAAAATCGGTTCACTGATCAGTGACACTGGTGACAGGGCAGTGAAGGGGTTAACTGGGGGGGGGGATTAAGGGGTTAAATGGGATTACTGGTGTACTAGCGGGCAATCTGGTGCTATCTGGGAGGGGCGCTAACACTATCGGAAGTCGCCAGCGACACTGATACAGTGATCAGTAAAAATTGGTTCACTGATCAGTGACACTGGTGACAGGGCAGTGAAGGGGTTAACTGGGGGGGGGGCGATCAAGGGGTTAAACGGGATTACTGGTGTACTGGCGGGCAATCTGGCGCTATCTGGGAGGGGTGCTAACACTATCGGAAGTCGCCAGCGACACTGATACAGTGATCAGTAAAAATCGGTTCACTGATCAGTGACACTGGGGACAGGGCAGTGAATGGGTTAACTGGGGGGGGGGAGATTAAGGGGTTAAATGGGATCACTGGTGTACTAGCGGGCAATCTGGCGCCATCTGGGAGGGACGCTAACACTATCGGAAGTCGCCAGCGACACTGATGCAGTGATCAGTAAAAATTGGGTCACTGATCAGTGACACTGGTGACAGGGCAGTGAAGGGGTTAACTGCGGGGGCGATCAAGGGGTTAAACGGGATTACTGGTGTACTGGCAGGCAAACTGGCGCTATCTGGGAGGGGCGCTAACTCTATCGGAAGTCGCCAGCGACACTGATACAGTGATCAATAAAAATTGGTTCACTGATCAGTGACACTGGTGACAGGGCAGTGAAGGGGTTAACTGGGGGGGGGGGGCGATCAAGGGGTTAAACGGGATTACTGGTGTACTGGCGGGCAGTCTGGCGCTATCTGGGAGGGGCGCTAACACTATCGGAAGTCGCCAGCGACACTGATACAGTGATCAGTAAAAATTGGTTCACTGATCAGTGACACTGGTGACAGGGCAGTGAAGGGGTTAACTGGGGGGGCGATCAAGGGGTTAAACGGGATTACTGGTGTACTGGTGGGCAAACTGGCGCTATCTGGGAGGGGCGCTAACACTATCGGAAGTCGCCAGCGACACTGATACAGTGATCAGTAAAAATTGGTCCACTGATCAGTGACACTGGTGACAGAGCAGTGAAGGGGTTAACTGGGGGGGGGCGATCAAGGGGTTAAACGGGATTACTGGTGTACTGGCGGGCAAACTGGCGCTATCTGGGAGGGGCGCTAACTCTATCGGAAGTCGCCAGCGACACTGATACAGTGATCAGTAAAAATTGGTTCACTGATCAGTGACACTGGTGACAGGGCAGTGAAGGGGTTAACTGGAGGGGGGGGGCGATCAAGGGGTTAAACGGGATTACTGGTGTACTGGCGGGGAATCTGGCACTATCTGGGAGGGGCGCTAACTCTATCGGAAGTCGCCAGCGACACTGATCAGTAAAAATCGCTTCACTGATCAGTGACACTGGTGACACTGCAGTGAAGGGTTAACTGGGGGGGGTGGGGGGGGTGATCAGGGGGTTAAATGAGTCCTAGAGTGTTCTAACTGTAGTGTAGTGCTTGTGTACTCACTTTTTGGATGTCTTCTTCTCTGTCTGGAACGGAATGTGTCCAGGCAGAGAAGAATGACATCATATCCTGCCCTGTGTATTTGTCAACACAGGACAGGATAGGACAGGGACCGATCATGTGATTTCAGCCAGAAATCACTGGCTGAAATCTAATGATTGATCCCTCCTGGATCAAATCGTGTCACCCGCGGGTCGGCGGGAGCGCGCGCGCGCCCCCTGCCAGCGAAAGTGTCGGGAGCGCGGAACCCGTTTTAAAACGTGGTTTTGCGCTCCACTGCCGCCCTGCACACGTATATACACAGTGGCAGGGCGGCAAGCGGTTAATACTAATAATAATAATAATAATAATATACACAATGACAGTATAATATTATTTTAAAACTTCTAAACACAGAAAATAGCTACATATATATATATTAATAATAATAATAGTAATATAATATAAACAATGACAATAATAATCTGTAGAAAGAGGTGTTATATTAGAAAAGCTATATAATAATAGAAGTGGGCGATACCGTTTTCATCGATCACGATGCTAAATCTAAAGCCTTCAACCTCTGGGCCGTCATGATGGAGTCCCCGGTCCTCTTGCCGGTCAGAAATAGCTGTTCGGCATATGGGACAAGTGTCGCTCTCCCGAAGCCATCGCTGGATGCAGTCGGTGTGGAATTCGTGAGTGCAGTGCAGGATGGTAGTTGCGTCTCCATCTTGATAATCTGCCAAGAAAATGGGACAGATTACCTGCTCCATGGCCAGTGGTCCCTGTGGTGCTGGGTGTTGATCTGCAGCCCTGTTGCGGTCTCTGGGAGAGCGGTTCCGGTTGGTGGCTGAGTCCTCCTGTCTCTGACGCCACCGCATTATGGACCTTGTGTGATGGATTTGGTAAAATGCCTATTTCGTTTCCTATTGAATATATATATATATACGCTATTTCTATAAGTTTTATAAATATTTACTTTTATACTTTAATACATATGTTGTGTGAATATTTGTGCCTGCTGGGTTTTGTGGTACTTTAAGAAATCCTTGCTTAAGAAATATTTGCTCACAGGAACAGACCCCCTCCCATCGTGTGATTTGGAAGACAAAAGAATGTTTTTCTCTTTTTAAGATAAGACTGAAGAAGATCACACCTATACCATGACGGAGATTGTTTTCGTGTAAAGTGACCAATCAAAGACTAATATAATGCTTATGCTGTTATCACGTGATGTTCGCATCATTTTTCATATATAAGCTCACGGTTTCATTTCAATAAATTAGAGAGAAGTTTTCACAGACCAAACGTGTCAGTGTGAGTTTCTTTATGTGCGCACATTCCAAAAGCTGGCCAGCGTCATAAATTTTGGACAGGAACAGATAAGCACTGGATGATTAAGTCCATGACTAAAACACTTGTCCTGTGGGCGACTGGTGACCCTCCGTCGTCCTGACGTGATGGCCTTTCACTGGACCTGCGACATGAAGGTCGCGGCATCCTGATGGTGATTGATGTTGGATTACCTGAAATAGCTAGAAATATGTAATATTAATAATAATAATATAAACAATAAATGTATAATGATAATAGCAATGTATTTGAATAAAAATGAGGATGATCGCTGTGAATAGCAGGAGAGAACTTCCGGCAATGTGATCCGGTCGGCTCCCAGCACAGAAGTGACGAATCACTCAACCGCAGGCTGCGGCCTAACACACCAACTATCACTTTTCAGGCCTTCATGCTTTGACTGGCAATATGTTGTTCATGAAACACTGTAACTAAATAAATTTGATATCATTTTAAAGATTTTATCTCTAATAATACAGTACTGTGGTCATTTTAAAGGTAATTTTTAAAAAGTGCCACAGGATGGCAGCGTTAGTCCTCCATAGCGGTAATACCGCTCGTCGCCATAGTCCCTTTCCCAATCAGCTCCATGCAACCATAGAAAATGGCTTTATTTCCTCCAGGGGTCATTTTATTGTCGGAGGAGGAGCTGATGAAGGAACGTTCTAATGTGCGGGGATGATGGGCATCGGGGAGAGCATAGGTGAGGGTGGCAGAGGGCAGGAGCGCCGGGAGGGGGTGATCTGTATAGAAAGGCTGATATAGAGGGGATGATGGACAGACATAGCTGGGGCTCCCCCATTGTGATGGATTTGGTAAAATGCCTATTCTGTTTCCTGTTTAAAATATACATTTTATATATATATTTACTTTTACTTTTTTATATTTCTAAATATATGTGTTGTGCGTATATATATATTTTGTCTGCTGGACTTTGCAGTCCTCCTTAACTTGTTTTGCTCAGCGTGATGCTCTCAACCCCTCCCTTCGCACTGAGAGGATTTTACTTGGGCTTTGAGTATGTGAGGGGGAGTGAAAAAGATAACGGGCAAGAAGCAAGCATCAAGTTTCTACATTTCTCCTGTATTTCAGCCAAGCAAAATGTGCCTTTTAGAATGTGACTGTATTTACATAATAGTGACGTATACTCTATTGTTCTCTATGTATAAAAGGTTAAGCACCGCCCTGCAATAAACAGAGACGATGTGAAAGTGGTTGTACTGGACAGTTGTCCGTGTAATTATTTTCCTCAAAATTAGGAACAGCAGCAGAAATCCTACCCTGAGCCCGATTGTGGTTCTCACAACCTTTTTAGCTGGCTGCCCAACGAGGGGCCCCAGGTTCTGACTGACGGAAGTCTGCGCGAGGGACTGAGCGGCTGGCCGGGACAGACCAAAGGGGATTTGCGCACCCCCTGAGAGTACAGTAGGTACTTTTTATACTTACCACTGTACGATTTGTTTCTGTCTAGTCTTAGCTGCCAGTTTTGTCGGCTTCCAGAGGTCTTCTAGAGGCAGGTAATTTTTATTTCTCGCCTGGGGCTGTTTAACGAACCTGCCATTGGATCTCTGCTGACTGTGTATTTGTCCAGTGTCTGTCGTCCTGTGCGACTGTGATGACTCAGTAGACTGAAAGATAAGTTGCAATGAGTTTCCTGACCAGGTGAGCTGTGGGCCCCTGGAAGACGGAACCTTGCAACAAGCGTCTATGGACGGTGACTCGGGGTTGACAGTGTGGGAGACCCCTGAGGGTTTAGTTCAGCTGCTGAAGCTTCACGGAGCGAGGGGCAGCAGGTGTAATGTCATGTTCTGAATGTATTTGTGGATTACTGTTTGTTCTGAGATAAAACAGAAAGCAGCGTAGTAGGGATATGAATTTAATAGTTGCCTGCGCTGCCTCTGAAACCTTTAGCTGAGACCACGGTGAAAGAACAGAACTGAGCGAGAAGAGCTTGGATACGAATTGGGTAGCCCAGAGAGAGAGAGGGGGAAATGGGTCAGAAGATAGCCAAGCCAGAAAGGATTGCTAGCATGTGATATTGTGAAGAGGAGAGAAGGAAGTGAAGCAGTTAAAAAGTTATCTAAAGTAGCAAAAGTTTGTAAGCTGAAGGTCAGCGTTGCCTGACTTTAGCCGGAGGACTGGCATAAATTATTGCAGGAACAGAGAGGAATGTTATGTGATAAAGGTTTGCCGAACGTGACAGAAGCTTGGTACAAAAAAAAAAAAAACTGCAAAAGCGTTTCATAAAGAAAGATAGTTGGAAGGAATTCAAGAAAATGGCGATTGCACATTGTATGTGTATCACAAAATTAAAAATGGAAATGTGCTAAAACCACCACCCTATGTTGGAATGTGGGGCGGAGGAGGGGAGGGACAGCCCTGCCCTTCGTCTAACGCCTACTTTATTCCCACCACCCCAGCCCTGCCCAGTACACTTCCCACTAGCAGCCATCTTGCTGCACCTGTATTGTCATTTCCTGCCCTGCCCAGTACACTTCCTGCTAGCAGCCATCTTGCTGCACCTGTATTGTCACTTCCTGTCCAGCCGAAGTGCACTTCCTCTTGGCGACCATCTTGGTACACCCAGAAGGCCTAAACAAGGTGTTTATCCAGTTCTCCGTTTTAAACCAGGATGGTTCCTACCACACTCCCGTTTTCCCCAATATGGAAGTGTCACCTTCACAAGCCGGATAAATGAATGACAATGCATTCGAGTCGGATGATCAACAACCGCAAGCAGGAAGGATGCCGATAGGTATGACTCCCAAACCTATGCCAGATGTCCAATTGAATGACGATGCATCTGAATGGACTGATCAACAACTGCAAGCGACAAGGGTGCCAATAGATTTGACTCCCAAACCCACGCACAGTGGAGTACAACCTAAACAGGAACAGTACACAAGACAGCCCCGACATTCAAGATTACCGGAAGGGGCACCAGTAATGTACGTCACTTTTACCCCATCACAAGCAGCAGCCTTAGTGACGAGTCTGCCTGACCCAGAGAAACAGCCAATGCCCTTTTACCACAGGGTAGTGCAGATACAAGAAATTTACTCAGCTGCTTGGAAAGACCTGCTCAGTCTATGCCAAATTAAAGCAGGACATGTTTTCTGGCCGGTTATGCAGACAGCCTTCAATGATGCCTGCCTGACAAGTGTTATTTCCTATTCAGGCGTGGAGTTTTGTGCCAGCTCCATGACTTGGCAAAGAAGAAATTGGCGGATCAGACTACCACGATTCAAGACACCACCCAAGATAAAGGGGAGTCTGTGGAGAAGTATTATGCAAGACTCATAGAGGTCTTTAATGATCTGGGCTTCTTTCAATATGAAAAGGCACACACACACGTTATCAACTGTTTTTGTCTCAGGACTCAAAGAGGAGATCAGGAAAGGTCTGATGGTGGCCCGTTTTGAATACCAATCTATGAAGATGTCTGACTTACTGTTGGTGGCCAGAGGCATAGAAAACTAAAAAGGGAAAAAACAGTGCCCCTTATGGTGGTCAATGATGAAGATCCCACCTACATTCGTCCACCACCATTGCCCAATATCAGGGAAAGGATCACCTGTTATAACTGTGGGAAACGGGGACACTTTAGAAGAGAATGTAGAGCCCCAAGATATCCCAGACAAGACAGGGACCCCCGGGAAGGGCAGCGCGAACATCAACCACCACGCCCAAACTCTCGTTAGGAAATTGGCAAACCCGTGTCACCCCTTATGGCAGTATCCTCGAACAAGACTGAGGGACCGTGAAGCTGTAATCCAGGATATTCCCCAACCTAAAGCAGCTAAACAACTGCATGCCTTTCTTGGACTCATATCCTACTGCAGGGCATGATCCCTGATGCATCGGTCTGTATGCAACCACTCTATGATGCTCTCAAGTCTGTGCCATTTACCTTGTCAAGCGAGGCCCTGGACAATTTTATTCTGCTGAAGCAAGCAATATCCACCGCTCCTGCCTTGTGACTTCCAGATTATGAGAAACTTTTCAAACTGTTTGTTTCAGAAAATCAAGGTCAAGCCACGGGGGTCCTAGCTCAAGAACATGGAGGGCAAACCAGACCCATTGGGTACTATTTTTGACATTTGGACCCCGTAGCTAGGGGTGGTTCTTCATGTCTAAGAGCCGTCTTCACTGCTCAAGCACTGTTGGACAAAACTTCAGACCTCATTTTAGCACACCCCCTGCTTCTTCTGGCACCGCATGACATTGCTGCCATCCTGAATCAGGTACAACCCTGACACCTGTCCAGGGCCAGACATCTACGGTTGCAAATCTCCCTCCTCATTCCTGACAATGTGACCCTCCAAAGGTGTCTCACTTTCAACCCAGCCACTCTTCTGCCATTTTTCGAGGGGGGAGAAAAAGGCGAAGGTGAAGAAGGAGACCCCTGCACTATTCCACATGACTGCCTTGAAATGATGCGCATGGAAACCACACATCTCCCTACAGTGAGTGAAATTCCTCTGGAAAACCCTGATTACACACCTTTTGTGGATGGCTCCAGATATGCAGATGAAGGAGGCACGTACCACACAGGTTATGCTGTGACCTCGGAATTTGAATTTGAAATTCTACAAGCAGGAGCATTATCACCAACTTTATCTGCCCAGGAAGCAGAGCTTCAAGCCCTCACTACAGCGTGTAAGATGGCAGAAGGTAAAAGAGCCAATATTTACACAGACTCAAGGTACGTCTTTGGAGTAGCTCATGACTTCGGTATCATCTGGAAAGCCAGAGGGTTTCTGACAGCGGCTGGAACACTGATAAAACACGGCCCAGCCATCAAGGATTTAATGGATACACTGCTCCTGCCTGACCAAGTGGCTGTCTTGAAGGTTAAAGCACATGGTAAACTGAATTCTCAAGAGGCCAGAGGGAACCACTTAGCGGATATAGCTGCCAAAGAAGCAGCGAAAAACCAACGAAAAACGTCTGAGGTGGCCGAAGAGGAGAGTGAGACCTCAGCACAGATACTTCTGGTGGTGCATGTGCCATCTGACAAGCAATACCTGATTTCTATGCAAATGGCTGCTTATACAGAAGAAAGGCTGGAATGGATTGATAAAGGAGCAGACTAAGATGGAGAATTGTATTCGATGAAAGGAAAAACTTGTTTACCAAAACATATGTATCCAGCAGTTGTCCAATGGGCGCATGGACATGCACATCTCTCTAAGAACTTAATGAACTCACTGATCAGCAAGTATTACTGGGCTTCAGGGATAACCACTTTAACCAGAAATTACTGCACCTCGTGTGTAGTATGTGCAAAATGCAACCCGGGAAGGATGGAAAAGACACCGCAGAAACATCTGGCAAAACTCCTCTATCCATTCCAGAGGGTACAGATTGATCATATACAGATGCCAAAAAGTGGCCGATATGAATATGCCCTAGTGGTGGTGGACATGTTCTCTGGTTGGCCGGAAGCCTATGCTGTTACAAACATGACAGCCAAGACCACGGCTAAGAAACTACTGAGTGAGGTAGTCTGTAGATTTGGGGTCCCAGAGGTGATAGAGAGTGATCAGGGTCCAGCCTTCACAGCAACCCTTACAAAAGAGATTTGGACAGCACTGGGGGTCGAATTGGCCCTACACTTCTGTCAAGGTGGCCGGGAAGAACACTTGGATACACGCCTCCCACTGCAAGAAAGTCCCAACCCCTGAGGAAAAGGTGTCATCTACACCATGACAACTATGTTGTATATCCTTTTTCTTATGAGTCTGACAGAGGCTCAACAGGTGGCTATCACCAAAATAGGTGACACTATTATATTTTGGTACAACTCATCCAACACTCATGTAGCTATTTTCACCTTTGATTTCTGTAGTATAGATCCCATGTGGTGCTATGACCATAATCCATATGATCTTGATACAACGAGCATGTTCCGATAGTAGTGACCAGGTATATATATGTGTCATGGATGATTACTGGGGATCAAAAGATTAGAACCAGATTGGAAGGGATTTGGACTGGTGAGTATGCTCTTGCAAAGGTCATTATGCCTCTCCATATCCTAACAGAAGATGCCCCTGACACATACACTGGATCAGCATCTAGGCACAGGAGGAAGCGGACAGCTCCCTCCGGAGGTTTTGACCCACATATGTATATAGATGCCATTGGAGTCCCAAGGGGGGGGCCTAATGAATTCAAAGCCAGAGACCAAGTAAAAGCAGGCTTTGAATCCCTGATTCCCATGATAACTGTTAATAAAAATGTAGATTGGATAAATTACATATACTACAACCAACAGAGGTTTGTGAATTACACCAGAGATGCCCTCCAAGGAATCGTTGACCAGTTAGCCCCTACATTCTACATGACATTCCAGAATAGGAGGGCTCTGGACATGATTTTAGCGGAAAAAGGAGGTGTCTGTAAAGTGATAGAAAGAACTGGAACATGTTGTACATATATTCCTGACAATACTGGCCCGAATGGTAAGGTTGCTCTGGCTATAAAGAAATTAGAAGATCTGTCAGTAGAGCTGAAGAAGAACTCAGGTATCACAGACCCGTGGGATCAATATTTTAGCTGGATGAGTGGGTGGCAAAAAGTGCTTGCCCAAATAGGGGTAACGGTATTAATAATTCTAGTCCTTTTAGCTCTGATTGTATGTTGTATTCTACCATTTGTAAAGAAGTTAATAAGCAAGGTTGTAGACAACAGCACACCTATATTTCTCCATCAAGAAGAGGAGGACCCCCTTACGATGGAAGAGGATAAACCTTTCACTCCTCTAAGTTCCCTCCCCGTCAACAGCAATTTCACAATTTTGTAGGGATAGCATCTGACTTCCTTATGTACAAAGTCTGTGGCAAGGGGGGTGATGAAATAGTCATCACCTGTCTAACGTACAGCATAAAAGAGTTCCAAGGTACATAAGGACAGATGAGCTAGGCTTTATAGGGACAGAGTAAAATAGTCATTTTAAGGGGGGACTGTGATGGATTTGGTAAAATGCCTATTCTGTTTCCTGTTTAAAATATACATTTTATATATATATTTACTTTTATTCTATTATACTTTTTCATATTTCTAAATATATGTGTTGTGCGTATATATATATTTTGTCTGCTGGGCTTTGCAGTCCTCCTTAACTTGTTTTGCTCAACGTGATGCTCTCAACCCCTCCTTTCGCACTGAGAGGATTTTACTTGGGCTTTGAGTATGTGAGGGGGAGTGAAAAAGATAACGGGCGAGAAGCAAGCATCTGCCCCCACCCCCCCACGTTTCTTCATCTGCCCCCATCCCCCCCCCACGTTTCCTTATCTGCCCCCATCCCCCCCATGTTTCCTCATCTCCCCCCACCCCCCCCATGTTTCCTCATCTGCCCCTATCCCCCCCATGTTTCCTCATCTGCCCCTATCCCCCCCCATGTTTCCTCATGTGCCCCCATCCCCCCATGTTGCCTCATCTGCCCCCACCCCCCCCCATTTTGCCTCATCTCCCCCCATCCCCCTCATGTTGCCTCATCTGCCCCCATCCCCCTCCATGTTGCCTCATCTGCCCCCATCCCCCCCCATGTTGCCTCATCTCCCTCCATCCCCCTCATGTTTCCTCATCTGCCCCCATCCCTCCCATGTTTCCTCATCTGCCCCCATCCCCCCCATGTTTCCTCATCTGCCCCCATCCCCCTCATGTTGCCTCATCTGCCCCCATCCCCCCCATGTTTCCTCATCTGCCCCCATTCCCCTCATGTTTCCTCATCTGCCCCCATTCCCCCATCTATATTGTGCAGCAGGAGGAGTGAGACTCTGTATAGTGCAGCGGTAGGGGTGAGACTTTGCGTAGTGCAGCAGGAGAGGGGAGCCCATTCACAATGGTGGTGTTTGGCCCAGTACATGGGATGCTTTGCTTGCAGCTCTGGCATATCAGGATTTCCATAGATTTGTATTGCAGAAGCTGATTTCTCACCAGTTCATGTTTAGATGACAATATGTGTCTTCCAGATTGTAGAATATCTGGAATAGAAGTGCCGGGGAGGACTGGACTCTGGGTCCCTGCCAGGACTTTCAATGGCTGCCTCCCACTGTATAACAGTATGCAGGCT
The DNA here is from genome assembly GCF_062004578.1 of Staurois parvus. Taxonomy (NCBI): domain Eukaryota; kingdom Metazoa; phylum Chordata; class Amphibia; order Anura; family Ranidae; genus Staurois; species Staurois parvus. Next base: position 82,627 of record NW_028319968.1, on the reverse strand, counting down.
CCACAGTCTACAGCCCGGAGCCAGCTGAACCCTGCCCCTCCCCCGTCTGTCTAGGTGTCATCCTCCCAGGCTGTCAGTCCTGTAAGGGGGAGGAAAGGGGCTGCCATCACATCACTCAACCCCTGGAAAAGACCAATGGAGGTGTGTGCGGGGTGCAGGAGCCGTGCGGGGCCCCTGAGCTGTGAGTGAGCTGGAGAGGAGCCGGACACGGAGTGCGGACAGAGGTGAGAGGCTGAGCGATCGGAGAGCTCTGGTCCTGGAGGTGCAGCAGGGACACAGAGAGGGGGAGCCCGGTACAGGACCCGCCCCCTTCACGGCAAGTGACAGGGGATTTGGAGTCCTCAGGCGGCTGCCTAATCTGCCTTATGCTGGCGCTGGCCCTGCTTTCAGGCCGCTCCTCTTCTCACTGATTGGCTTTTGTCGCATTGGAACGCAGCTTTCCAGCGGGATAAATGGCATAAAAATGATTTCCCTTTAAGCTGTATGAGACGATTCTCATCGCAGAGCTGCTGACTGAAAGTCCTGCGTGCTGCATTTTTGATGCGTTTTCCAAAAGCGCACCAAATATGCATCTTCCCTTTTAGTCTATATGAAACTCGCCAGAAGCGCACCCAGGGTGCGTGTTTAGGGTCACATGACAAGAATAGGCTGGTTGTTAAGAAGCGGGCTCCTGCCGGCGTCCCTAACATCCAATGAATAGCCGGTACCTGGCGACGTCCTTAACAAGCAGCTATTCACCAATATGCGCTGTAACGCAATGCATAGAACACGCACTGTGCGTTTTTACAAATGCGTGGTGTGTTTTGGAAGCGCTGCAGTGTGAAAGCAGCCTTCCATTTCATGTTGGCTTTTTTCCTCCTTTTCAGCGGCTGATCCTGCCAGTAACACACTTCCTGTCCAGCACTGCATAGAATATGAGGAGCTGCTCTGTGAAGTATAAAGTGGCATTTGTTCGGAAAAAAGCTTCCAGGCCGGATGTTATGACGGAGAAGATGCTCTCGGTGTCCTCTGTCATCAATGTTCCCCTGCCTGTCATCTGGCATGTACACGGAGTCGCACAGCTCAGCATACATGTACAGCTCCTGCTGTGTGCCGTGGTGATGCCACTCCACCACAGAAGGATCGCTATCATCACTCCGGAGCTGCTCCTAAAATCTTCTTTATTGCAAATTCCACAGGAGTCCAGCCTTCCGAATGCGGCTCAGCCCTGGTGGGCTTTATTTGTGACATTAGGATTCCATTGTGTGTGTGTAAGGCTGGACTCCGGAGGGATCTGCCATAAAGAAGATTAGAAGGACGGCTCCTGTGTGATGGCGATCCTTCTGTGGTGGACGCATGTTTGGCTGAGGATGTGGCCCCGGCACTATACAGGAGTGTAGGTTGGAGCACCGTTTCTTTCTTTGCACATGTGGTGATGGTGTGACTCGCAGATGCATGTGCAGGAGTGACGTCATCACACAGCGGCCAACCAAGCGGCTGAACAGACAGGAACTGGAAGGAAGGGGAAGATGGGAGCGGTGAGAGCGCGGAGCTGGAGGGCTTCCTGTGACGGGTAAGTCTGTCATAATGTGCTAGTGTGGGGGGCATAGCAGAACATTATGGCAGAAACCTGCAGGGGGCTGGCTAGAAACATTTCTAGAGCAGAGTTTAATATGGCTTTAGTGATTGGCCAACCCCGGGGATGTCGCTGGTCACATGGGGTGTGAAGAAAGGAAACCTAGAAAGGCTTGTAAGCGTGAAGGCCTCTGCAGGAGATCTGGGATGTCATGACAGCAAATGTGCTCCTCACATCACAGCATGGAGGAAAAATCCAACGTACCTCTTTTACCTCACAGGGGCCACCTCTAAGGCTGCTTTCACACTGATCAGGAGCAAAAATGCAGTAAGCTGGAGCTGGTGGTGAGCGCTCAGTCTTCCAGCTGGGGGCGCACATTGGAGCACGCTCCCTGGATACACTTTTCTGTATTTGTACTGCAGCTAATGTAAATGGCTGATTTTAGCTTGGTATTGATTTTAGAATTTCCTGTCCAGCAGCATTTAGACTGGAAGAGAGAGGGACAGCACTATAGGCTGATCAGGTGTTCTGCATCAGCATGTGCTCTCAGTATTAGAGAGCAGAGAGATGACTTGATCAGTCTACTATTGCTCCTTTGGGCCTGGCTCACACTTGTGCAGTTTGCTTTTCATATGTTTTTGCATTGCTTCTTGCAGTGCATTTTGCATTTTTGTTCACTCATTTTTCACACGTTTTTTGATGCATTTTTTTTTGTTTTGTTTTTTCTTAATGCTTTTTGCTGTTTAGGCAGATTAAAAAATGCACTTTATACGTATCTGCAGTGTGTCTATTGAAGTCTATTGACCTAAAAATGCACCGTGTTGTGTTTAACAAAAGAACAATCCGTGATCGTTTCCAAACACGCAGCGGCTGAAAAACACGCAGATGTGAACGTGTCCCATGGGAAACCATTGCATAGGAGAGATGTGGGGTCTTATTGACCCCATATCTCTTCATAAAGAGGACCTGTCACTAATTATTTCTATCACAAGGGATGCCTGCATTTCTTGTGATAAGAATAAAAGTGATTAAAAAACATATTTAAGGGACAGGTCAAAAAAAAAATCCAAAAAATTAAATTAAATTAAAAAAAAAAGAGTTTAATTTGCCCCCTTCCCCCCGTGCTCGAACAAATTGGTGAACGCGTATGTAGGCCATGGCCACATATGTAAATGGTGTTCAAACCACACACGTGAGGTATCGCCACGTACGTCAGAGCAATAATTCTCGCACTAGACCTCCTCTGTAACTTTACACTGCTAACCTGTAGACATTTTTAAAGCATCACCCATGGAGATTCTTAAGTACTGCAGTTTCACGCCATTCCACGAGCGTATGCAATTTTAAAGCGTGACATGTTGGTTATATAGTTTCTCGTCGTAACATCCTCTTTCATATTTTAACAAAAAATTGGGGTTCATATTGTTTTTTTGGGGTTTTTTTTTTTAATCAAAGTGTATTTTTTTCCAAAAAATCTATATTTATTTTTAAAAACTGCGCATCTCGGTTTTGGTTTTTGGCCATGTGCATTTTGAATTTTCGGTACCAGAATTTTCATTTCGGTGCACCACTAGTATTTAGCTGTTTTCCTGGAGCTAGGCTTTAACCAGGAGTCTGAGCTGTGACTACACTGTCCATTCCCCTTATAGAAGGACAGCTCTAGTAGTAATATCTCTCTATAGCTCGTTCAGGGAGGGTTCCTCCTTCCTGTCAGTGGTGGGGTGGACAGCTGTGCTGTAACCTGCATTATGTACTCCGTATACTGCTTTGTATGTCAGGCTGTGGATTTGGGAAATAAATGCACCAATCAAATACTTAATAAAATACAATGTTACTAGTAAAGGTATGCAAGTTATTGCCAGAAAAATCACACCCTTTTTATTTTTTTTCTAGATGAAGACGTACTCCTTGATGTACATCAAATATTCAGTAGTGAATCCTACGTGGCTACAACACCCAGTGTACTCTGCAACCATCTATTGAGCACTTGTTACGTGGCGACTGAGAACTCCTGTTCTGAGACTCGAGAGAGCCAGCATGCTGTCACAGCAAATAGGTATGTACCTGAGAAGAGCAGAAGACATAACAGTGGTCCTGCATGTAATAGATCTAGGTACAAATGATCACAAACAATTGCTTAAAGTGATTGTAAAAGCTCAAGGTTTTTTACTTTCATGCATTCTATGCATGAAGGTAAAACAACCTCTGTGTTCAGCAGCCCCCAATACCTACCTGAGCCCCATCTTGATGCAGCAATATGCATGAGAGCCTTGGCTGTCCCGGGTCTCTCTCCTCATTGGCGGCGACAGCAGTGTGAGCCATTGGTTCCCGCTACTGTCAATCGCAGCCATTGAGGAGGGGGTGGGGCGGGGCTGAGCTATGAGACACAGAGGTGGCTTGGGAGCAAGCATGCATAAGTGTCCCCAGAGCAAGCAGCTTGCTCTGGGGGCACTCAGCAGGGGGGAGGAGCTAGGAGCATCGGCGGGAGACCCAAGAAGAGGAGGATCGGGGCTGCTCTGTGCAAAACCATTACACAGAGTAGGTCTGTGTACCATTGGGGAATTTACCTTGTCCCAGAGACTCAACAGGACAGAGAAAATCATTAAAAGTGAGGGAAATTCCTCTTAGACATCCCTGGAACAGGAACCCCATTGGATGATCTACCCTTGCCTCTTTTATTGGGGTCAACTTGAAAATGTTGGATTTCCCTTCATTTTCTTAGTAATAATTAGGGATGCACCAAAATTTTAGTGGCTGAAACGTTTTGACCGAAAACACCACTATCGGCCTTTGGCTGATATTATAATAAGCACCAATACAGGTGCTGAAAATAACCCCGCCCTCCGCCGCCCGGTGGTTCTCAGCCTTACCTGAGAAACCATGCAACGATCCTGGCGCTGGGCATAGAGGTAAGCGAAGGAAAGATGGCCTTCACTCATCTCTATGCCGTTGGAGGACCGGAGTGACATCACTTCCGGTTTTAGCACCTTGTAAACAAGGCCATTGTTTTTTTGTTTGTTGTTTTTTTTTTATGCACTAGATCAATGCTTTTTTGATGGAATGATTTACATTGTAGAGGAGAGATGTGGGGTCTTATTGACCCCTTCTCTCTCCATAAAGAGGACCTGTCACTGCTTATTTCTATCACAAGGGATGCATGCATTCCTTGTGGTAGGAATAAAAGTGAATACAAAAAAATCTTTTAAAGGGACAGTGTAAAAAAAAAAAAAAGTTTAAAGTGCCCCTTTAATGCAGAATTCCAGGTATGGGTATTTGTACCTTATTACATTGGTCCAGCTTAGATAAATATAACTCTGCATATACCATACCTGTGAGATCCCTCTAAAAGCTGTAAATCACTGTAGAAGACATTGGTACTTCAGTGATCTCCACTTGTTTCCGAGTCCCATGCCGAGCGGCTGGCCCGCTGCAATCTGAACACATTTAGAAAAGGAGAAGCATTCTCTGAATGGCTCTTGAGCCCAGCGACAGAGCCCCTGTGTTCCCAACACAGCAGGGCAGCCGTTTAGCGTGGGGCCCAAAAGCAAGTGGAGATCCCTGGAGTTCCAATATCTACTACAGGGATTTCTAGCTTCTAGAGGAATCCCACAGGTATGGTATATACATCAATATATTGGTCCAAGCTAGACCAATGTAATTCTGTTTAAAATGCCATACCTGATATTATTCGGCTATTTCTTTGAGAGTTGTCACCTGACCCCAGCCATTGACACTGCTGTGAAGGCTGTTATTGGCATATTTATCTTTATAGATAATAAAAGGAGCAGCGCTAAAATATTAAATATTGACACTTAAAAGGATAAATAAAGATATCAAAGTTAAAGTGACAGTATGTGGTAAAGTGCTGGGTAAAAGGCTGATAGTAACTTCAAACTTCAGTGATGTGCCAGAAGTGTAGTAACAATATGCGCTCACCAGATGCGTGCTTCCTGAGCCGCGCATGCGCGGTGAGAATGGGAGGACGTCATATGACGTCCTTCCAGAACGAGAGAACCACCTTGCTATACTATATTACTATATGGTGGGCGGCAGGTGGTTAAATACGCATGTGAACAATATAGCCAGAGGTCCTCTTCTCGGGATGGGATGGATGAGATATGCCGTTTACGGATTCTCCTCCCTGGGTGGTATACAGCCTTAACCACTTCCATACAGGGCACTTTTACCCCCTTCCTGCCCAGGCCAATTTTCAGCGCTCACACTTTAAATGAAAATTGCGCGGTCATACAACATTGTACCCAAACTAAAATTTTATCATTTTCTCCACACAACTAGAGCTTTCTTTTGGTGGTATTTAATCACCGTTGGGGTTTTTATTTTTTGCTAAATTAACCAAAAAAAGACAAGAAATTTTGAAGAAAAAAAAAGTTTTTCTTTTGTTTCTGTTACAAAAGATTGCAAATAAATAATTGTTCATAAATTTAGGCCAAAATGTATTCTACTACATGTCTTTGGTGAAAATAACCCAAATTAGTATTTATTATTTAGTCTGTAGGAAAGTTATAGAGTTCACAAACTATGGGATAGATCTGAATATTGATCAATCCTGAAGTACTGACAGCCAATCTAATTTCTTGAGGTTATGAATGTCAGAACAAAATGACCCCTTTATGCAAAGTAGACAGTCCGACGTATTTCATAACAGGCATGGCGAGTTTTTTGAAGTTGTAATTTTTTTGTCATAATTTTTCAGAAATGAAGAAATAAAAAAAATGTTTTTCACTGTTTTTTTTTACATACTGTCACCAGTGCAGTACAGCGTTCGGCATGGCGGTGATCAGGGACACTGGTTACAGTACAAAAAAAAAATTATAATTTTTGATTTTTTAAGATTTTTTTTTAAGATTTTTTTTTTTTATATTTCACTATGACCAAAATAGTATAATGTTACCATAGTAACATTGTACTACTTTGGGGAAGTGATTTTTTTTTTTTACACAATTTGCTTATAGCAAAGAATTACTTTGCTATAAGCAAGCATTTACCTGAATTAAATCGATTCATTCAGGGTTTTTTTTTTTTTTTTTTTGTGCTTAGCTGTGATTTGGCCACAGATAATCACATGACACAGCTGGGCTGTGATTGGCCCAGCTTCTGCATGTGATCACTGTGACCATTCACAGCTAGCCACACTTGTATACAAGGGATGGCATGAAAGGAAGCCATCCATTGTATACAACTGTCATGTGACCTGCTGTGATTGGTCACGGCAGGTCACATGATACTGGCAATGGGGCCTTTACACAGATCTGTCATCGGCCGTGCCTGAGGTACACGGCCGGTGACAGATCGCGCCGCTGGGCGGCTCTGCAGGCATGCAAACTGCGCATGCCTGGAAGGACGCCATATGGGGACGAGGTGCGGGAACCGGTTAAAGGTGTCTCCTTGGTGGGCGCAGGTTGGATCCAGCCAGAGGCCTCCTTAGTGGATGAATGGATGCTTTACAGCCAAAGTTAATGGAAAAGCTTCCTCCTCTGGATAAAATGGAATATTGCCACTCTAACTCCTGCCACTGTACCATCCGGGATGGGCTCTGGAAATAAATTTTAGCTGGACGTAGAGCCAAACAGAAGATAGCCCATAGTGCAGTATTTTGTAAGCAAATAATTTATTAAATAAAGATTCCACGTGGTAAAATATAACCGCAAATAAGTGGAGAAGCACTGATCATCCACAATAGAAAGATGGCCGCCGGACCTACACTAGGCTCCGGTGGCGTGACATCACGGCGTACTGGCTCATACTTTGATGCGTTTCATGCATATGCACTTCTTCAGAAAGGATCGCCATTACTGCAGTGCTTCAGATCAATATATACTGCATGAGCCTTTTGAGTCATCAAAATTTACCGACAAGTGCTAGCAGAGATCAGGCCTGATTCTGCCAACAGTGTGGTTTTGTTTGCAATGTATCAAGTGACAGTGACCTACTGACACTGCACTTGCTGGAGGAGAAGGGGGGGGGGGTAAGCGTGGGGGCTAAACGCAGGTGCTAACTGCCAACTGATCCCGCCAACGCTGCGTTTTTGGGGACTCTATACTAATGTGAACGCCGGTATAGTGCTGATCTGATCAAAGATATTGATCCGTTCAGACACTATACTAGCAATGGAGGTATTGTGTATGAGCGTGTTCCTGGCAGTCAAGGGGTAAAATGTGATTACTGGTGTACTGACGGGCAATCTGACGCTATCTGGGAGGGGCGTGAAAACCACGGGAGCGTAAATCACGTGTGTGTATGTATATATATGTAAGGGACCGCCCGGCGGTACCACTAGCACTCCACTGAATAGGCGTCCCCAGCGCACGGAATCTAAGTCCCAGGGTGCTTGTTCACCAGGGCCCCTGATGGTGGGGATGGACTTGGAGCCCCCCGAGACCAGGTCGTGGCTACTGGGTACGTCCGCCAGTGGTAGTGGTATGCGCCAAGGGCTCCCACGGGAAAGAGTCTGATATGAGGAGGTCAGAAGACCCCACTGCGAGGGATGGGCGGATGGATGGATGAGCAAGGTCAGACGGGCCGGGTCGGTAACAGAGAGGACGGTAAGGTACAAGGCAGCGGGCAGAGAATGGTCGAGTCACACGCCAGGTCAGCAACAGCAGGTCAAATCCAATAGGGGGCATCCAGGAGAGAGGTCAGGCAAAGCAAGGGTCAGGACAGGAGAAAATAGCAAGGTCAGGTACAATCCGGATCAATAACTTACAGGGTACAGGTTCGCAGAATCACAGGATGCAGGAAAGACCAGAAGGCACTGAATGACAGCTCAGGGCCATTTAAATATCCCGCCCTGCGCTGCCATTGGTGCCCAGCGGGCGACCGCGGCTTCTACTGCACATGCGCGAACGCGAACGCCGCGGCCGGCCCGGACCTAGTGCCCGTGTCCCTGCACGGGGCGGTGCACTGCGCCTGCGCCGGGACCATGGCGGCGGGGATCGGAAAGATCCCTGACACCTCCTCTGTAAATCTAAAATGGTGGCTTTTAAAGGCTTTTAAAGCGCTGCCTATGGATATTAAAAATGTTTGCAGTTTGTCACCATTGAACGGGGCATGCGCAGTTTTAAAGCATGTCATGTTTGGTATATATTTACTCGGCATACCATTATCTTTTATATTTTACCAAACAATTGGCCAATATATTGTGTTTTTGTGCATTTAAAGTAAAACAAGTGTATTTTTTTTTTTTAATTGCTTTTGAAAAATCGCTGCGCGAGTACTATGTGCCATAAAAAATTGTAGTACCTACCATTTTATTCACTAGGGTGTCTGCTTTAAAAAATATATAATGTTTGGGGGTTTAAATTAATTTCCTAGCAAAAAATACTGATTTTTTCATGTGAACAAAAAGGATTGGTTTTCAGGTGGTTAGAAGAGTGAATGATGTGTGGCATAAACTTCTAATGCTGGGCATAAAACGCCCCCACCCCCCAAAATGACCCCTTTTTGGAAAGTATTCACCCCAAACTATTTGCTGAGAGGAATGTTGAATCAATAGAAGAATTTATTTTTTTACCACAAGTTTTTGGAAAATGACAAAAAATAAAATTACACAAAATTGTCTTTGAAATAATTTATTGCTCACACAAGCCATATGTATATGTGGAATCACTCCCCAAAATACATTCTGCTACTTCTCCCGAGTATGGGGGTGCCACATATGAGAGACTTTTTGGCAGTCTAGCCAAGTACAGGACCCCAAAATCCAATAAGCACCTTCAGGCTTTTAAAGGGCTTTATTTCCTCATTACACTTCCTGACTACCTATCACAGTTTCGGAGGCCCTGGAATGCCAGAATAGCACCAAACCCCCCCAAATGACCCCTTTTTGGAAAGTAGACACCCAAAGGAATTTGATAACAATCATGGTAAGTATTTTGAAGATCTCATTTGTTGCCACAAGTTTTTGGAAAATGAAAGAAAATAAAAATATATTTCTTTTCTTTTTTATATTTCAAAACCTTATGAGAAAAAATGAGATCTGCAAAATACTTACCATGCCTCTTTTTAAATTCCTTGGAGTGTCTACTTTCCGAAAAGGGGTCATTTGGGGGTGTTTGTTCTATCCTGGTATTTTAGCACCTCAAGAGATGTGATGGGTGGTCAGAAAGTAAAAGCTGTGTAAATTTCAAATTATCTATACCATAGTTTGTAGACGCTATAACTTTCACACAAAGCAATCAATATACACTTATTGGGATTTGTTTTACCAAAAACATGTAGCAGAATACATTTGGGCTTAAATTTATGACTAACTTTGAGTTTACGATATATTTTTTATAGCTGAAAGTAGAAAATATTGTTTTTTTCCAAAATTTTTGTGTTTTTTTTGTTTATAGCGCAAAAAATAAAAAGCGCACAGGTGATAAAATACCACCAAAAGAAAGCTCTATTTGTGTGAAAAAAAGGACGTAAATTTCGTTTGGGTACAGCATTGCATGACCGCGCAATTATCATTTGAATTAGTGCAGCGCCAAACAGCAAAAAAAGGCCTGGTCATTAAGGGGGGTAAATCCTCAGGAGCTCAAGTGGTTAACCACTTCCAGTCCGGACTCTTGTACCCGCACTGGGACCATGAAAGGCTTTCCAAATAGATAAAATGAGAGAAAATGAATGTTAAAAAAAATAAACAAAGCCCCAAAAAAAAAAAAATTTGGTAACATCCATTTATCTCATGTCCAGTACATACATAGACGCACTTGGCAGAGGTAAGCCTCGAACCTACGACCATGCACTCTTTGGACGGGCACTCTCCCTACTGTGCTATGTCTGTTACCAGGTATAGACTCTGTCAAACTGACCCTTGTTTTCAAAAACTGCCAACTGTCACCTGCCCAATGTCAAGTAGCTATAGTGCAGTGCTAATCCGCTTCCATACTGGGCACTTTTACCCCCTTCCTGCCCAGGGCAATTTTCAGCTTTCAGCGCTCTCACACTTTGAATGACAATTGCGCGCTCATACAACATTGTACCCAAACTAAAATTTTACCATTTTTTTCACACAACTAGAGCTTTCTTTTGGTGGTATTTAACCACTTGAGCTTCTGAGGATTTACCCTCCTTAATGACCAGGCCTTTTTTTGCTGTTTGGCGCTGCACTAATTCAAATGATAATTGCGCGGTCATGCAATGCTGTACCCAAACGAAATTTACGTCCTTTTTTTCACACAAATAGAGCTTTCTTTTGGTGGTATTTTTAACACCTGTGCGCTTTTTATTTTTTGCGCTATAAACAAACAAACACAAAAATTTTGAAAAAAAACAATATTTTCTACTTTCAGCTATAAAAAATATATCGTAAACTCAAAGTTAGTCATAAATTTAAGCCAAAATGTATTCTGCTCCATGTTTTTGGTAAAAAAAATCCCAATAAGTGTATATTGATTGCTTTGTGTGAACGTTATAGCGTCTACAAACTATGGTATAGATACTGTAATTTATGCCTTTTTTTGCTATACAGCACTGCACTAATTCAAATGATAATTGCGCGGCCATGCAATGCTGTACCCAAACAAAATTTACGTCCTTTTTTTCACACAAATAGAGCTTTCTTTTGGTGGTATTTTATCACCTGTGCGCTTTTTATTTTTTGCGCTATAAACAAAAAAAACACAAAAACTTTGAAAAAAAACAATAATTTCTACTTTCAGCTATAAAAAATATATCGCAAACTCAAAGTTAGTCATAAATTTAATCCAAAATGTATTCTGCTACATGTTTTTGGTAAAAAAAAAATCCCGTGCATTATCGGGCAAACTGGCGCTATATGGGAGGGGAGCTAACACTATCGGAAGTCACCAGTGACACTAATACAGTGATCAGTAAAAATCTGTTCACTGTAATCAATGACACTGGTGACAGGGCAGTGAAGGGGTTAACTGGGGGGGTGGGGGGTGATCACGGGGATAAATGGGATTACTGGTGTACTAGCGGGCAAACTGGGGCTATCTGGGAGGGGCGATAACCCTATCGGAAGTCGCCAGCGACACTGATACAGTGATCAGTAAAAATCGGTTCACTGATCCGTGACACTGGTGGCAGGGCAGTGAAGGGGTTAATTGGGGGGGGATTAAGGAGTTAAACGGGATTACTGGTGTACTGGCGGGCAAACTGGCGCTATCTGGGAGGGGTTAACTGGGGGGGGGGGCGATCAAGGGGTTAAATGTGACCTAGGTGTGTTCTAACTGTAAATGTGTAGTGTTTTACTCACTTTTACTGTTTCTTCTTCTCTGTCTGGAACGGAATGTGTCCAGGCAGAGAAGAATGACATCATATCTTGTCCTGTGTAAACTTCAACACAGGACAGGATAGGACAGGGACCGATCATCTGATTTCAGTCAGACATCACTGGCTGAAATCTAATGATTGATCCCTCCGGGATCGAATGGTGTCACCCGCGGGTCGGCGGGAGCGCGCGCGCCCCCTGCGGGCGAAAACGTCGGGAGCGCGGAACCCGTTTTAAAACGTGATTTTGCGCCTGAGTTCCGCCCTGCACACGTATATATACAGTGGCAGGGCGGCAAGCGGTTAATCACCACTGGGGTTTTTATTTTTTGATAAATTAACAAAAAAAGACCGAAAATTTTGAAAAAAAAAACACGTTTTTCTTTGTTTCTGTTATAAAAGTTTGCAAATAAATTATTGTTCTTCATAAATTTAGGCCAAGATGTATTCTGCTACATGTCTTTGGTGAAAATAACCCAAATTAGAATGTATTTTTTAGTTTGTGTGAAAGTTATAGAGTTCGCAAACTATGGGATAGATCTGAAAATTGATCAATCCTGAAGTACTGACGGCCAATCTAATATCTTGAGGTCCCAGAATGTCAGAACAGTACAGATATCCCCAAATGACCCCTTTTTGGAGAGTAGACAGTCTGACGTACTTCATAAGAGGCATGGCGAGTTTTTTGAAGTTGTATTTTTTTTGTCATCATTTTTTGGAAAATGAAAAAATGCAAAAAATAATTTTCACAATTTTTTTTTTTTTATATACTGTCACCAGTGCAGTACAGCGTCATCATATTACTGGCATGGCGGTGATCAGGGACACTAACTGGTGACAGTATGAAAAAAAAATATATACATTTTTAATTTTTTTTATTTTTAATTTTTTATTAAATTTTTTTTCTTTTTCTATGATTTTTTTTTTCATATTTCACTATGTCAAAAATAGTACAATGTTACCATAGTAACATTGTACTACTTTGGAGAAGTGATCAGTATTTTTATTTTTTTTTTACTCAATTTGCTTATAGCAGTGGTCGGCAAGCCGCGGCTCGCGAGCCACATGCGGCTCTTTACACACTTCAATGCGGCTCTTCTGTGTGCCGGGCGCCCGCTCCCCTCCCTGCTCTCGGGCGGCCGCCCCAAAAGTCAGGACATTGCAGCTAGCCCAGCAATGGGCAAACTACGACCCGGCGGACCTTTTAATCCGGCCCGCGGAGCGTGGCAAACATTGGCTGTCAGGATGTAGGCGGGGCAGCCAGGATGTAGGCGGGGCAGCGTGACGAACTCCTCTCCTCTCACAGTCCGCCCTGAAGACCGGAACGGCGCGGGAACACGGCGAGAGGAACGCGCGGAGCAAAGGTAAGTGAATTGACACGATATGGGGAATGAATTACTATAGGGGGGATGACTTGCTATAGGGGGGATGAATTACTATGGGGGATGAATTATTATATGGGATGAATTACTATATGGGGGATGAATTACTATATGGGGGATGAATTACTATGGGGGATGAATTACTATATGGGGGATGAATTACTATATGGGGGATGAATTACTATATGGGGGATGAATTACTATGGGGGATGAATTACTACGGGGGATGAATTACTATATGGGGGATGTATTTTCAGTTTTAAAAATGTGGCTCTCAAAATAAATTTCAATCGTGGTTTTGGCGAGATTTGGCTCAGTTGAAAAAAAAAGGTTGCCCACCACTGGTTTATAGCAAAGAATTACTTTGCTATAAGCAAGCATTTACCTGAATGACATCGATTCATTCAGTTTTTTTTTTTTTGTGCTTAGCTGTGATTTGGCCACAGCTAATCACATGACATGTGCATGTGATCTGTGGGACCATTCACAGCTAGACACTAGTATACAATGGATGGCATGAATGAAGCCATCCATTGTATACAACTGTTATGTGACCTGCTGTGATTGGTCACAGCAAGTCACATGGTACCGGCAACGGGGGCCAGTACTCAGATCTGTCATAAGCCGTGTCCGAGGTACACTGCCAGTGACAGATCGCGCCGCTGTGATCTAGTGCGTTTTTCCTGCCGCCATTCGGCTGTTGGCCAGGAGGGAAGTGGTTAACCTCTTCAGCCCCAGCCACTGCATATGTACGTTTGCAGGGCGGCACGGCTGCGCAAAACCACGTTTTAAAATGTAGTTTTGCAAAACAGGTAGGGGGCGCGCGTCCACCCTACCTGTCCCGCGGGTGTCAGCAGCGGGTCTCTGCCGCCGGGTCACGGCCGGTCATTACCGGCCGTTTCCCCGCTATTCGCGGTGATCGCTGATCGAGAGTAGGGCTGCATTGTTTATACACAGCCCTGCTATCTGTCAGTTCCCTGACAGCTCGTGACAAGCTGAAGAGGGAGAGAAGAGTTTCTCTCTCTCGATCAGCTTGTCCCTGTCCAGCACACACCCCTGCCCCCTAGTAAAACACTCCCTTCACACAGTAAACCCTAAAAATGTTAACCCCTTCCTCCCCAGTGCCATGAGTACAGTGTCAGTGGGTTTTTTTTTCACTGATCACTGTATTGGTGTCACTGGGGATGTCGCTGATCGCCGCCATTATTAGCATAAAAAAAATTAAAAATCCCAGTATCTTTCCCGCCATTTGTAAACGCTATAACTTTCATGTAAACCAATTAATTTACACGTATTGGGATTTTTTTTAGCAGAGACATGTCGCAGAATGCATTTTGGATGAAATTTGTGACTAAATTTGATTTTTTAATTTTTTTTACTGGACATGTTTTATAGCAAAAAGTCCAAAATATTGTTTTTTTTTCTCAAAATTGTCAGCCTTTTTTTTTATAGCACAAAAAAATAAAAACGCACAGGCGATCAAATACCACCGAAAGAAAGCTCAATTTGTTGGGAAAAAAAAGGATGTAAATTTAATTTGGGTGCAGTGTTGCATGACCGCGCAATTGTCAGTTAAAGTAACGCAGCGCCGTAACACAAACCTCTTCTGTAACCGCTTCCTGGCCACCCTACAGCAGAAATACTGCCACAGGGCGGCATGGGTACGCAATATCACATATATATATATATATATATACGTGATTTGCGCTCCCGTGGTTTTCACACCCCTCCCAGATAGCGTCAGATTGCCCGTCAGTACACCAGTCATCACATTTAAACCCTTGATTGCCAGGAGTACGCTCATGTACAATAAACCTCCATTGCTAGTATAGTGTCTGAACGGGTCAATATCTTTGATCAGGTCAGCACTATACCAGCGTTCACATTAGTAAAGCGTCCCCAAAAACGCAGCGTTAGCGGGATCAGCCCCGGCACCTGCCAACACCTGCGTTTAGCCCCTACGCTTACCCCCCCTTCTCCCCAAGCAAGTGCAGTGTCAGTAGGTCACTGTCATTTGATACATTGCACACAAAACCGCAGTGTTCGCAGAATCAGGCCTGATCTCTGTTAGCACTTGTCGGTAAATTTTGATGACTCTCACATGCAGCAGAGTGCCAGTGCTAGTGCCGCGCTACCTTTTGGTGAACTGTCGAGTACCAGCGGTCTAGTACATACTAATCTTTCACATACCTCCTTGATTTTTGGAGTTGTTTTTCACGGAATATCTGTATGCGTTGATTGTGGATCAAAGCAGTTTATATGCACAACAATTTATTGCCGCCAACCCAAATTCAAACCTTGCCAGACCATTCGCATGGAAACTCATTACGGTTTTCAAATTTACATTTTTTTTGGGCCCAACCCTCAACATGGGCATTACTAAAAGAAATGAATTGCGGTTGTATTGGTCCGCAGTCCCGATTCATCATATGCCCGTATAATGTGTTTTATGCATTTCTCATCCTCGGGGTAACCCTGAATTTGACCGGCTCCACAAAATTCAGCCCCTCGCAAATCACCTTAACCTAAAATTTGCAGATGTCTATACTCCCCAGCAAAACATCTGCGTTGATGAGTCCCTTATTAATTTTTCTGGCCGCCTTGCATTCAAACAATATCTCCCCTGCAAGCTTGCCAGATATGGGGTCAAGATGTAGAAGAAATGTGAGAGGACAACAGGCTATACCAGGGGCGGACTGACAACTCATGGGGCCCCCGGGCAATAGGGGATCATGGGGCCCCTGTGTCCTTGCCCAAACTGAAAAAAGCCTATGAAAAAGGTACCAGGGGCATCTCATGGGGCCCCCTACTGACCCCGGGCCCTCGGGCAGTGCCCGAGTTTCCAAATGGTCAGTCCGCCCCTGGGCTATACTTATAAGTTTCGGATTTATGAGGGAAAAGATAGTCACGTGGAGCCCCCTCCCGGATGCCCAGACTACATGGGGAGCAGTGGTAAGATAGTTTGGGACTTGGTGTCATCATTTCTCCATATGGGGTACCACTTATACGTGGACAATTTTTATTCAAGCGTGCCACTATTTAGACATTTATTCAATCTTGGAACTGGCACTTGTGGCAAAGTGTGACCTAATGTGTGCCCACCATTAGAAGTGGGTGGATGCAGGGCGGTATATTCTAATGGTGGGCATACCACACACTTTTTCTGGCAGAGATTTCTTCTCATTTTTTCATTCAGTCCACTGGCTGCATACAAAAAAAAAAATGTAAAAATAATTTTAAAAAAATCAAAATAACTAAAAAAAAAACAAATTTGCCCCTCCCATGCGAGCACGCCTGTGTGCACAAGCCTTGACCCTGTGCCGTTATGTAAACAGCGGTTTCACCATGCATGTGAGGTATTGCCGTGAACATCAGATCAAGGGCAGTAATTCTAACACTAGACCTCCTCTGTAAATCTAAAATGGTGGCTTTTAAAGGCTTTTAAAGCGCTGCCTATGGATATTAAAAATGTTTGCAGTTTGTCACCATTGAACGGGGCATGCGCAGTTTTAAAGCATGTCATGTTTGGTATATATTTACTCGGCATACCATTATCTTTTATATTTTACCAAACAATTGGCCAATATATTGTGTTTTTGTGCATTTAAAGTAAAACAAGTGTATTTTTTTTTTTTAATTGCTTTTGAAAAATCGCTGCGCGAGTACTATGTGCCATAAAAAATTGTAGTACCTACCATTTTATTCACTAGGGTGTCTGCTTTAAAAAATATATAATGTTTGGGGGTTTAAATTAATTTCCTAGCAAAAAATACTGATTTTTTCATGTGAACAAAAAGGATTGGTTTTCAGGTGGTTAGAAGAGTGAATGATGTGTGGCATAAACTTCTAATGCTGGGCATAAAACGCCCCCACCCCCCAAAATGACCCCTTTTGGGAAATTAGTCACCCCAAACTATTTGCTGAGAGGAATGTTGAATCAATAGAAGAATTTATTTTTTTACCACAAGTTTTTGGAAAATGACAAAAAATAAAATTACACAAAATTGTCTTTGAAATAATTTATTGCTCACACAAGCCATATGTATATGTGGAATCACTCCCCAAAATACATTCTGCTACTTCTCCCGAGTATGGGGGTGCCACATATGAGAGACTTTTTGGCAGTCTAGCCAAGTACAGGACCCCAAAATCCAATAAGCACCTTCAGGCTTTTAAAGGGCTTTATTTCCTCATTACACTTCCTGACTACCTATCACAGTTTCGGAGGCCCTGGAATGCCAGAATAGCACCAAACCCCCCCAAATGACCCCTTTTTGGAAAGTAGACACCCAAAGGAATTTGATAAGAAGCATGGTAAGTATTTTGAAGATCTCATTTGTTGCCACAAGTTTTTGGAAAATGAAGAAAGAAAATAAAAACATATTTTTCTTTTCTTTTTTATATTTCAAAACCTTGTGAGAAAAAATGAGATCTGCAAAATACTTACCATGCCTCTTTTTAAATTCCTTGGAGTGTCTACTTTCCAAAAAGGGGTCATTTGGGGGGGGGGAGGGTTTGTGCTATCCTGGCATTTCAGGGCCTCCGAACCTGTGATAGGTAGTGGGGAAGTGAAATGAAGAAGTTACGCACCTTCAGGCTTTCAAAGTGGTCATTGGATTTCAGGCTCCTGTATGTGGCTAGGCTCCCAAAAAGTGTCACACGTGTGGTATCCTCATACTCGGTAGAAGTAGCAGAATGTATTTTGGGGTGTAATTCCACATATACCCATGGCTTGTGCAAGAAATAAATCATTTAAATGACAATTTTGTGTAAAAAAAAAAAAAAAAAAAAAAGTTTGTCATTTTCCAGAAACTTGTGGAAAAAAAAATAAATCTTCCATGGACACAATATGTCTCTCAGCAGATAGCTTAGGGTGTCTGCTTTCCGAAAAGGGGTCATTTGGGGGTGTTTGTTCTATCCTGGTATTTTAGCACCTCAAGAGATGTGATGGGTGGTCAGAAAGTAAAAGCTGTGTAAATTTCAAATTATCTATACCATAGTTTGTAGACGCTATAACTTTCACACAAAGCGATCAATATACACTTATTGGGATTTGTTTTCCCAAAAACATGTAGCAGAATACATTTGGGCTTAAATTTATGACTAACTTTGAGTTTACAATATATTTTTTATAGCTGAAAGTAGAAAATATTGTTTTTTTTTGAAAATTTTTGTGGTTTTTTTGTTTATAGCGCAAAAAATAAAAAGCGCACAGGTGATAAAATACCACCAAAAGAAAGCTCTATTTGTGTGAAAAAAAGGACGTAAATTTCGTTTGGGTACAGCATTGCATGACCGCGCAATTATCATTTGAATTAGTGCAGCGCCAAACAGCAAAAAAAGGCCTGGTCATTAAGGGGGGTAAATCCTCAGGAGCTCAAGTGGTTAACCACTTCCAGTCCGGACTCTTGTACCCGCACTGGGACCATGAAAGGCTTTCCAAATAGATAAAATGAGAGAAAATGAATGTTAAAAAAAATAAACAAAGCCCCAAAAAAAAAAAAATTTGGTAACATCCATTTATCTCATGTCCAGTACATACATAGACGCACTTGGCAGAGGTAAGCCTCGAACCTACGACCATGCACTCTTTGGACGGGCACTCTCCCTACTGTGCTATGTCTGTTACCAGGTATAGACTCTGTCAAACTGACCCTTGTTTTCAAAAACTGCCAACTGTCACCTGCCCAATGTCAAGTAGCTATAGTGCAGTGCTAATCCGCTTCCATACTGGGCACTTTTACCCCCTTCCTGCCCAGGGCAATTTTCAGCTTTCAGCGCTCTCACACTTTGAATGACAATTGCGCGCTCATACAACATTGTACCCAAACTAAAATTTTACCATTTTTTTCACACAACTAGAGCTTTCTTTTGGTGGTATTTAACCACTTGAGCTTCTGAGGATTTACCCTCCTTAATGACCAGGCCTTTTTTTGCTGTTTGGCGCTGCACTAATTCAAATGATAATTGCGCGGTCATGCAATGCTGTACCCAAACGAAATTTACCTCCTTTTTTTCACACAAATAGAGCTTTCTTTTGGTGGTATTTTAACACCTGTGCGCTTTTTATTTTTTGCGCTATAAACAAACAAACACAAAAATTTTGAAAAAAAACAATATTTTCTACTTTCAGCTATAAAAAATATATCGTAAACTCAAAGTTAGTCATAAATTTAAGCCAAAATGTATTCTGCTCCATGTTTTTGGTAAAAAAAATCCCAATAAGTGTATATTGATTGCTTTGTGTGAACGTTATAGCGTCTACAAACTATGGTATAGATACTGTAATTTATGCCTTTTTTTGCTATACAGCACTGCACTAATTCAAATGATAATTGCGCGGTCATGCAATGCTGTACCCAAACGAAATTTACGTCCTTTTTTTCACACAAATAGAGCTTTCTTTTGGTGGTATTTTATCACCTGTGCGCTTTTTATTTTTTGCGCTATAAACAAAAAAAACACAAAAACTTTGAAAAAAAACAATAATTTCTACTTTCAGCTATAAAAAATATATCGCAAACTCAAAGTTAGTCATAAATTTAATCCAAAATGTATTCTGCTACATGTTTTTGGTAAAAAAAAAATCCCGTGCATTAGCAGGCAAACTGGCGCTATATGGGAGGGGCGCTAACACTATCGGAAGTCACCAGTGACACTAATACAGTGATCAGTAAAAATCTGTTCACTGTAATCAATGACACTGGTGACAGGGCAGTGAAGGGGTTAACTGGGGGGGTGGGGGGTGATCACGGGGTTAAATGGGATTACTGGTGTACTAGCGGGCAAACTGGGGCTATCTGGGAGGGGCGATAACCCTATCGGAAGTCGCCAGCGACACTGATACAGTGATCAGTAAAAATCGGTTCACTGATCCGTGACACTGGCGGCAGGGCAGTGAAGGGGTTAACTGGGGGGGGGATTAAGGAGTTAAACGGGATTACTGGTGTACTGGCGGGCAAACTGGCGCTATCTGGGAGGGGTTAACTGGGGGGGTGGGGGGGCGATCAGGGGGTTAAATGTGACCTAGGTGTGTTCTAACTGTAAATGTGTAGTGTTTTACTCACTTTTACTGTTTCTTCTTCTCTGTCTGGAACGGAATGTGTCCAGGCAGAGAAGAATGACATCATATCTTGTCCTGTGTAAACTTCAACACAGGACAGGATAGGACAGGGACCGATCATCTGATTTTAGTCAGACATCACTGGCTGAAATCTAATGATTGATCCCTCCGGGATCGAATGGTGTCACCCGCGGGTCGGCGGGAGCACGCGCGCCCCCTGCGGGCGAAAACGTCGGGAGCGCGGAACCCGTTTTAAAACGTGATTTTTGCGCCTCAGTTCCGCCCTGCACACGTATATATACAGTGACAGGGCGGCAAGCGGTTAATCACCACTGGGGTTTTTATTTTTTGATAAATTAACAAAAAAAAGACCGAAAATTTTGAAAAAAAAAACACGTTTTTCTTTGTTTCTGTTATAAAAGTTTGCAAATAAATTATTGTTCTTCATAAATTTAGGCCAAGATGTATTCTGCTACATGTCTTTGGTGAAAATAACCCAAATTAGAATGTATTTTTTAGTTTGTAGGAAAGTTATAGAGTTCGCAAACTATGGGATAGATCTGAAAATTGATCAATCCTGAAGTACTGACGGCCAATCTAATATCTTGAGGTCCCAGAATGTCAGAACAGTACAGATATCCCCAAATGACCCCTTTTTGGAGAGTAGACAGTCTGACGTACTTCATAAGAGGCATGGCGAGTTTTTTGAAGTTGTATTTTTTTTGTCATCATTTTTTGGAAAATGAAAAATTGCAAAAAATAATTTTCACAATTTTTTTTTTTTATATACTGTCACCAGTGCAGTACAGCGTCATCATATTACTGGCATGGCGGTGATCAGGGACACTGACTGGTGACAGTATGAAAAAAAAATATACATTTTTAATTTTTTTTATTATTTTTCATTATTTATTAAATGTTTTTTCTTTTTCTATGATTTTTTTTTCATATTTCACTATGTCCAAAATAGTACAATGTTACCATAGTAACATTGTACTACTTTGGAGAAGTGATTAGTATTTTTATTTTTTTTTTACTCAGTTTGCTTATAGCGGTGGTCGGCAAGCCGCGGCTCGCGAGCCACATGCGGCTCTTTACACACTTCAATGCGGCTCTTCTGTGTGCCGGGCGCCCGCTCCCCTCCCTCCTCTCGGGCGGCCGCCCCAAAAGTCAGGACTCTGCAGCTAGCCCAGGAATGGGCAAACTACGGCCCGGCGGACCTTTTAATCCGGCCCGCGGAGCGTGGCAAACATTGGCTGTCAGGATGTAGGCGGGGCAGCCAGGATGTAGGCGGGGCAGCGTGACGAACTCCTCTCCTCTCACAGTCCGCCCTGAAGACCGGAACGGCGCGGGAACACGGCGAGAGGAACGCGCGGAGCAAAGGTAAGTGAATTGACACAATATGGGGAATGAATTACTATAGGGGGGATGACTTACTATGGGGGATGAATTACTATATGGGGGATTAATTACTATGGGGGATGAATTACTATATGGGGGATGAATTACTATATGGGGGATGAATTACTATATGGGGGATGAATTACTATGGGGGATGAATTACACTATGGGGGATGAATTACTACGGGGGATGAATTACTATATGGGGAATGAATTACTATGGGGGATGAATTACTATATGGGGGATGTATTTTCAGTTTTAAAAATGTGGCTCTCAAAATAAATTTCAATCGTGGTTTTGGCGAGATTTGGCTCAGTTGAAAAAAAAAGGTTGCCCACCACTGGTTTATAGCAAAGAATTACTTTGCTATAAGCAAGCATTTACCTGAATGACATCGATTCATTCAGTTTTTTTTTTTTTGTGCTTAGCTGTGATTTGGCCACAGCTAATCACATGACATGTGCATGTGATCTGTGGGACTATTCACAGCTAGACACTAGTATACAATGGATGGCATGAATGAAGCCATCCATTGTATACAACTGTTATGTGACCTGCTGTGATTTGTCACAGCAAGTCACATGGTACCGGCAACGGGGGCCAGTACTCAGATCTGTCATAGGCCGTGTCCGAGGTACACTGCCAGTGACAGATCGCGCCGCTGTGATCTAGTGCGTTTTTCCTGCCGCCATTCGGCTGTTGGCCAGGAGGGAAGTGGTTAACCTCTTCAGCCCCAGCCACTGCATATGTACGTTTGCAGGGCGGCACGGCTGCGCAAAACCACGTTTTAAAATGTAGTTTTGCAAAACAGGTAGGGGGCGCACGTCCACCCTACCTGTCCCGCGGGTGTCAGCAGCGGGTCTCTGCCGCCGGGTCACGGCCGGTCATTACCGGCCGTTTCCCCGCGATTCGCGGTGATCGCTGATCGAGAGTAGGGCTGCATTGTTTATACACAGCCCTGCTATCTGTCAGTTCCCTGACAGCTCGTGACAAGCTGAAGAGGGAGAGAAGAGTTTCTCTCTCTCGATCAGCTTGTCCCTGTCCAGCACACACCCCTGCCCCCTAGTAAAACACTCCCTTCACACAGTAAACCCTAAAAATGTTAACCCCTTCCTCCCCAGTGCCATGAGTACAGTGTCAGTGGGTTTTTTTTTCACTGATCACTGTATTGGTGTCAGTGGGGATGTCGCTGATCGCCGCCATTATTAGCATAAAAAAAATTAAAAATCCCAGTATCTTTCCCGCCATTTGTAAACGCTATAACTTTCATGTAAACCAATTAATTTACACGTATTGGGATTTTTTTTAGCAGAGACATGTCGCAGAATGCATTTTGGATGAAATTTGTGACTAAATTTGATTTTTTAATTTTTTTTACTGGACATGTTTTATAGCAAAAAGTCCAAAATATTGTTTTTTTTTTCTCAAAATTGTCAGCCTTTTTTTTTATAGCACAAAAAAATAAAAACGCACAGGCGATCAAATACCACCGAAAGAAAGCTCAATTTGTTGGGAAAAAAAAGGATGTAAATATAATTTGGGTGCAGTGTTGCATGACCGCGCAATTGTCAGTTAAAGTAACGCAGCGCCGTAACACAAACCTCTTCTGTAACCGCTTCCTGGCCACCCTACAGCAGAAATACTGCCACAGGGCGGCATGGGTACGCAATATCACATATATATATATATATATATACGTGATTTGCGCTCCCGTGGTTTTCACACCCCTCCCAGATAGCGTCAGATTGCCCGTCAGTACACCAGTCATCACATTTAAACCCTTGATTGCCAGGAGTACGCTCATGTACAATAAACCTCCATTGCTAGTATAGTGTCTGAACGGGTCAATATCTTTGATCAGGTCAGCACTATACCAGCGTTCACATTAATAAAGCGTCCCCAAAAACGCAGCGTTAGCGGGATCAGCCCCGGCACCTGCCAACACCTGCGTTTAGCCCCTACGCTTACCCCCCCTTCTCCCCAAGCAAGTGCAGTGTCAGTAGGTCACTGTCATTTGATACATTGCACACAAAACCGCAGTGTTCGCAGAATCAGGCCTGATCTCTGTTAGCACTTGTCGGTAAATTTTGATGACTCTCACATGCAGCAGAGTGCCAGTGCTAGTGCCGCGCTACCTTTTGGTGAACTGTCGAGTACCAGCGGTCTAGTACATACTAATCTTTCACATACCTCCTTGATTTTTGGAGTTGTTTTTCACGGAATATCTGTATGCGTTGATTGTGGATCAAAGCAGTTTATATGCACAACAATTTATTGCCGCCAACCCAAATTCAAACCTTGCCAGACCATTCGCATGGAAACTCATTACGGTTTTCAAATTTACATTTTTTTTGGGCCCAACCCTCAACATGGGCATTACTAAAAGAAATGAATTGCGGTTGTATTGGTCCGCAGTCCCGATTCATCATATGCCCGTATAATGTGTTTTATGCATTTCTCATCCTCGGGGTAACCCTGAATTTGACCGGCTCCACAAAATTCAGCCCCTCGCAAATCACCTTAACCTAAAATTTGCAGATGTCTATACTCCCCAGCAAAACATCTGCGTTGATGAGTCCCTTATTAATTTTTCTGGCCGCCTTGCATTCAAACAATATCTCCCCTGCAAGCTTGCCAGATATGGGGTCAAGATGTAGAAGAAATGTGAGAGGACAACAGGCTATACCAGGGGCGGACTGACAACTCATGGGGCCCCCGGGCAATAGGGGATCATGGGGCCCCTGTGTCCTTGCCCAAACTAAAAAAAGCCTATGAAAAAGGTACCAGGGGCATCTCATGGGGCCCCCTACTGACCCCGGGCCCTCGGGCAGTGCCCGAGTTTCCAAATGGTCAGTCCGCCCCTGGGCTATACTTATAAGTTTCGGATTTATGAGGGAAAAGATAGTCACGTGGAGCCCCCTCCCGGATGCCCAGACTACATGGGGAGCAGTGGCAAGATAGTTTGGGACTTGGTGTCATCATTTCTCCATATGGGGTACCACTTATACGTGGACAATTTTTATTCAAGCGTGCCACTATTTAGACATTTATTCAATCTTGGAACTGGCACTTGTGGCAAAGTGTGACCTAATGTGTGCCCACCATTAGAAGTGGGTGGATGCAGGGCGGTATATTCTAATGGTGGGCATACCACACACTTTTTCTGGCAGAGATTTCTTCTCATTTTTTCATTCAGTCCACTGGTTGCATACAAAAAAAGAAAATGTAAAAATAATTTTAAAAAAATCAAAATAACTAAAAAAAAAACAAATTTGCCCCTCCCATGCGAGCACGCCTGTGTGCACAAGCCTTGACCCTGTGCCGTTATGTAAACAGCGGTTGCACCATGCATGTGAGGTATTGCCGTGAACATCAGATCAAGGGCAGTAATTCTAACACTAGACCTCCTCTGTAAATCTAAAATGGTGGCTTTTAAAGGCTTTTAAAGCGCTGCCTATGGATATTAAAAATGTTTGCAGTTTGTCACCATTGAACGGGGCATGCGCAGTTTTAAAGCATATCATGTTTGGTATATATTTACTCGGCATACCATTATCTTTTATATTTTACCAAACAATTGGCCAATATATTGTGTTTTTGTGCATTTAAAGTAAATCAAGTGTATTTTTTTTTTTTAATTGCTTTTGAAAAATCGCTGCGCGAGTACTATGTGCCATAAAAAATTGTAGTACCTACCATTTTATTCACTAGGGTGTCTGCTTTAAAAAATATATAATGTTTGGGGGTTTAAATTAATTTCCTAGCAAAAAATACTGATTTTTTCATGTGAACAAAAAGGATTGGTTTTCAGGTGGTTAGAAGAGTGAATGATGTGTGGCATAAACTTCTAATGCTGGGCATAAAACGCCCCCACCCCCCAAAATGACCCCTTTTGGGAAAGTAGTCACCCCAAACTATTTGCTGAGAGGAATGTTGAATCAATAGAAGAATTTATTTTTTTACCACAAGTTTTTGGAAAATGACAAAAAATAAAATTACACAAAATTGTCTTTGAAATAATTTATTGCTCACACAAGCCATATGTATATGTGGAATCACTCCCCAAAATACATTCTGCTACTTCTCCCGAGTATGGGGGTGCCACATATGAGAGACTTTTTGGCAGTCTAGCCAAGTACAGGACCCCAAAATCCAATAAGCACCTTCAGGCTTTTAAAGGGCTTTATTTCCTCATTACACTTCCTGACTACCTATCACAGTTTCGGAGGCCCTGGAATGCCAGAATAGCACCAAACCCCCCCAAATGACCCCTTTTTGGAAAGTAGACACCCAAAGGAATTTGATAAGAAGCATGGTAAGTATTTTGAAGATCTCATTTGTTGCCACAAGTTTTTGGAAAATGAAGAAAGAAAATAAAAACATATTTTTCTTTTCTTTTTTATATTTCAAAACCTTGTGAGAAAAAATGAGATCTGCAAAATACTTACCATGCCTCTTTTTAAATTCCTTGGAGTGTCTACTTTCCAAAAAGGGGTCATTTGGGGGGGGGGGGTTTGTGCTATCCTGGCATTTCAGGGCCTCCGAACCTGTGATAGGTAGTGGGGAAGTGAAATGAAGAAGTTACGCACCTTCAGGCTTTCAAAGTGGTCATTGGATTTCAGGCTCCTGTATGTGGCTAGGCTCCCAAAAAGTGTCACACGTGTGGTATCCTCATACTCGGTAGAAGTAGCAGAATGTATTTTGGGGTGTAATTCCACATATACCCATGGCTTGTGCAAGAAATAAATCATTTAAATGACAATTTTGTGTAAAAAAAAAAAAAAAAAAAAAAGTTTGTCATTTTCCAGAAACTTGTGGAAAAAAAAATAAATCTTCCATGGACACAATATGTCTCTCAGCAGATAGCTTAGGGTGTCTGCTTTCCGAAAAGGGGTCATTTGGGGGTGTTTGTTCTATCCTGGTATTTTAGCACCTCAAGAGATGTGATGGGTGGTCAGAAAGTAAAAGCTGTGAAAATTTCAAATTATCTATACCATAGTTTGTAGACGCTATAACTTTCACACAAAGCGATCAATATACACTTATTGGGATTTGTTTTACCAAAAACATGTAGCAGAATACATTTGGGCTTAAATTTATGACTAACTTTGAGTTTACGATATATTTTTTATAGCTGAAAGTAGAAAATATTGTTTTTTTTTGAAAATTTTTGTGGTTTTTTTGTTTATAGCGCAAAAAATAAAAAGCGCACAGGTGATAAAATACCACCAAAAGAAAGCTCTATTTGTGTGAAAAAAAGGACGTAAATTTCGTTTGGGTACAGCATTGCATGACCGCGCAATTATCATTTGAATTAGTGCAGCGCCAAACAGCAAAAAAAGGCCTGGTCATTAAGGGGGGTAAATCCTCAGGAGCTCAAGTGGTTAACCACTTCCAGTCCGGACTCTTGTACCCGCACTGGGACCATGAAAGGCTTTCCAAATAGATAAAATGAGAGAAAATGAATGTTAAAAAAAATAAACAAAGCCCCAAAAAAAAAAAAATTTGGTAACATCCATTTATCTCATGTCCAGTACATACATAGACGCACTTGGCAGAGGTAAGCCTCGAACCTACGACCATGCACTCTTTGGACGGGCACTCTCCCTACTGTGCTATGTCTGTTACCAGGTATAGACTCTGTCAAACTGACCCTTGTTTTCAAAAACTGCCAACTGTCACCTGCCCAATGTCAAGTAGCTATAGTGCAGTGCTAATCCGCTTCCATACTGGGCACTTTTACCCCCTTCCTGCCCAGGGCAATTTTCAGCTTTCAGCGCTCTCACACTTTGAATGACAATTGCGCGCTCATACAACATTGTACCCAAACTAAAATTTTACCATTTTTTTCACACAACTAGAGCTTTCTTTTGGTGGTATTTAACCACTTGAGCTTCTGAGGATTTACCCTCCTTAATGACCAGGCCTTTTTTTGCTGTTTGGCGCTGCACTAATTCAAATGATAATTGCGCGGTCATGCAATGCTGTACCCAAACGAAATTTACGTCCTTTTTTTCACACAAATAGAGCTTTCTTTTGGTGGTATTTTAACACCTGTGCGCTTTTTATTTTTTGCGCTATAAACAAACAAACACAAAAATTTTGAAAAAAAACAATATTTTCTTCTTTCAGCTATAAAAAATATATCGTAAACTCAAAGTTAGTCATAAATTTAAGCCAAAATGTATTCTGCTCCATGTTTTTGGTAAAAAAAAATCCCAATAAGTGTATATTGATTGCTTTGTGTGAACGTTATAGCGTCTACAAACTATGGTATAGATACTGTAATTTATGCCTTTTTTTGCTATACAGCACTGCACTAATTCAAATGATAATTGCGCGGTCATGCAATGCTGTACCCAAACGAAATTTACGTCCTTTTTTTCACACAAATAGAGCTTTCTTTTGGTGGTATTTTATCACCTGTGCGCTTTTTATTGTTTGCGCTATAAACAAAAAAAACACAAAAACTTTGAAAAAAAACAATAATTTCTACTTTCAGCTATAAAAAATATATCGCAAACTCAAAGTTAGTCATAAATTTAATCCAAAATGTATTCTGCTACATGTTTTTGGTAAAAAAAAAATCCCGTGCATTAGCGGGCAAACTGGCGCTATATGGGAGGGGCGCTAACACTATCGGAAGTCACCAGTGACACTAATACAGTGATCAGTAAAAATCTGTTCACTGTAATCAATGACACTGGTGACAGGGCAGTGAAGGGGTTAACTGGGGGGGTGGGGGGTGATCAAGGGGTTAAATGGGATTACTGGTGTACTAGCGGGCAAACTGGGGCTATCTGGGAGGGGCGATAACCCTATCGGAAGTCGCCAGCGACACTGATACAGTGATCAGTAAAAATCGGTTCACTGATCCGTGACACTGGCGGCAGGGCAGTGAAGGGGTTAACTGGGGGGGGATTAAGGAGTTAAACGGGATTACTGGTGTACTGGCGGGCAAACTGGCGCTATCTGGGAGGGGTTAACTGGGGGGGTGGGGGGGCGATCAGGGGGTTAAATGTGACCTAGGTGTGTTCTAACTGTAAATGTGTAGTGTTTTACTCACTTTTACTGTTTCTTCTTCTCTGTCTGGAACGGAATGTGTCCAGGCAGAGAAGAATGACATCATATCTTGTCCTGTGTAAACTTCAACACAGGACAGGATAGGACAGGGACCGATCATCTGATTTCAGTCAGACATCACTGGCTGAAATCTAATGATTGATCCCTCCGGGATCGAATGGTGTCACCCGCGGGTCGGCGGGAGCGCGCGCGCCCCCTGCGGGCGAAAACGTCGGGAGCGCGGAACCCGTTTTAAAACGTGATTTTTGCGCCTCAGTTCCGCCCTGCACACGTATATATACAGTGGCAGGGCGGCAAGCGGTTAATCACCACTGGGGTTTTTATTTTTTGATAAATTAACAAAAAAAAGACCGAAAATTTTGAAAAAAAAAACACGTTTTTCTTTGTTTCTGTTATAAAAGTTTGCAAATAAATTATTGTTCTTCATAAATTTAGGCCAAGATGTATTCTGCTACATGTCTTTGGTGAAAATAACCCAAATTAGAATGTATTTTTTAGTTTGTAGGAAAGTTATAGAGTTCGCAAACTATGGGATAGATCTGAAAATTGATCAATCCTGAAGTACTGACGGCCAATCTAATATCTTGAGGTCCCAGAATGTCAGAACAGTACAGATATCCCCAAATGACCCCTTTTTGGAGAGTAGACAGTCTGACGTACTTCATAAGAGGCATGGCGAGTTTTTTGAAGTTGTATTTTTTTTGTCATCATTTTTTGGAAAATGAAAAAATGCAAAAAATAATTTTCACAATTTTTTTTTTTTATATACTGTCACCAGTGCAGTACAGCGTCATCATATTACTGGCATGGCGGTGATCAGGGACACTGACTGGTGACAGTATGAAAAAAAAAATATACATTTTTAATTTTTTTTATTATTTTTCATTATTTATTAAATGTTTTTTCTTTTTCTATGATTTTTTTTTCATATTTCACTATGTCCAAAATAGTACAATGTTCCCATAGTAACATTGTACTACTTTGGAGAAGTGATCAGTATTTTTATTTTTTTTTTACTCAGTTTGCTTATAGCGGTGGTCGGCAAGCCGCGGCTCGCGAGCCACATGCGGCTCTTTACACACTTCAATGCGGCTCTTCTGTGTGCCGGGCGCCCGTTCCCCTCCCTCCTCTCGGGCGGCCGCCCCAAAAGTCAGGACTCTGCAGCTAGCCCAGGAATGGGCAAACTACGGCCCGGCGGACCTTTTAATCCGGCCCGCGGAGCGTGGCAAACATTGGCTGTCAGGATGTAGGCGGGGCAGCCAGGATGTAGGCGGGGCAGCGTGACGAACTCCTCTCCTCTCACAGTCCGCCCTGAAGACCGGAACGGCGCGGGAACACGGCGAGAGGAACGCGCGGAGCAAAGGTAAGTGAATTGACACAATATGGGGAATGAATTACTATAGGGGGGATGACTTACTATGGGGGATGAATTACTATATGGGGGATTAATTACTATGGGGGATGAATTACTATATGGGGGATGAATTACTATATGGGGGATGAATTACTATATGGGGGATGAATTACTATGGGGGATGAATTACACTATGGGGGATGAATTACACTATGGGGGATGAATTACTATATGGGGGATTAATTACTATGGGGGATGAATTACTATATGGGGGATGAATTACTATATGGGGGATGAATTACTATGGGGGATGAATTACACTATGGGGGATGAATTACTACGGGTGATGAATTACTATATGGGGGATGAATTACTATGGGGGATGAATTACTATATGGGGGATGTATTTTCAGTTTTAAAAATGTGGCTCTCAAAATAAATTTCAATCGTGGTTTTGGCGAGATTTGGCTCAGTTGAAAAAAAAAGGTTGCCCACCACTGGTTTATAGCAAAGAATTACTTTGCTATAAGCAAGCATTTACCTGAATGACATCGATTCATTCAGTTTTTTTTTTTTTGTGCTTAGCTGTGATTTGGCCACAGCTAATCACATGACATGTGCATGTGATCTGTGGGACCATTCACAGCTAGACACTAGTATACAATGGATGGCATGAATGAAGCCATCCATTGTATACAACTGTTATGTGACCTGCTGTGATTGGTCACAGCAAGTCACATGGTACCGGCAACGGGGGCCAGTACTCAGATCTGTCATAGGCCGTGTCCGAGGTACACTGCCAGTGACAGATCGCGCCGCTGTGATCTAGTGCGTTTTTCCTGCCGCCATTCGGCTGTTGGCCAGGAGGGAAGTGGTTAACCTCTTCAGCCCCAGCCACTGCATATGTACGTTTGCAGGGCGGCACGGCTGCGCAAAACCACGTTTTAAAATGTAGTTTTGCAAAACAGGTAGGGGGCGCACGTCCACCCTACCTGTCCCGCGGGTGTCAGCAGCGGGTCTCTGCCGCCGGGTCACGGCCGGTCATTACCGGCCGTTTCCCCGCGATTCGCGGTGATCGCTGATCGAGAGTAGGGCTGCATTGTTTATACACAGCCCTGCTATCTGTCAGTTCCCTGACAGCTCGTGACAAGCTGAAGAGGGAGAGAAGAGTTTCTCTCTCTCGATCAGCTTGTCCCTGTCCAGCACACACCCCTGCCCCCTAGTAAAACACTCCCTTCACACAGTAAACCCTAAAAATGTTAACCCCTTCCTCCCCAGTGCCATGAGTACAGTGTCAGTGGGTTTTTTTTTCACTGATCACTGTATTGGTGTTAGTGGGGATGTCGCTGATCGCCGCCATTATTAGCATAAAAAAAATTAAAAATCCCAGTATCTTTCCCGCCATTTGTAAACGCTATAACTTTCATGTAAACCAATTAATTTACACGTATTGGGATTTTTTTTAGCAGAGACATGTCGCAGAATGCATTTTTAATGAAATTTGTGACTAAATTTGATTTTTTAATTTTTTTTACTGGACATGTTTTATAGCAAAAAGTCCAAAATATTGTTTTTTTTTTCTCAAAATTGTCAGCCTTTTTTTTTATAGCACAAAATTAAAAACGCACAGGCGATCAAATACCACCGAAAGAAAGCTCAATTTGTTGGGAAAAAAAAGGATGTAAATTTAATTTGGGTGCAGTGTTGCATGACCGCGCAATTGTCAGTTAAAGTAACGCAGCGCCGTAACACAAACCTCTTCTGTAACCGCTTCCTGGCCACCCTACAGCAGAAATACTGCCACAGGGCGGCATGGGTACGCAATATCACATATATATATATATATATATACGTGATTTGCGCTCCCGTGGTTTTCACACCCCTCCCAGATAGCGTCAGATTGCCCGTCAGTACACCAGTCATCACATTTAAACCCTTGATTGCCAGGAGTACGCTCATGTACAATAAACCTCCATTGCTAGTATAGTGTCTGAACGGGTCAATATCTTTGATCAGGTCAGCACTATACCAGCGTTCACATTAGTAAAGCGTCCCCAAAAACGCAGCGTTAGCGGGATCAGCCCCGGCACCTGCCAACACCTGCGTTTAGCCCCTACGCTTACCCCCCCTTCTCCCCAAGCAAGTGCAGTGTCAGTAGGTCACTGTCATTTGATACATTGCACACAAAACCGCAGTGTTCGCAGAATCAGGCCTGATCTCTGTTAGCACTTGTCGGTAAATTTTGATGACTCTCACATGCAGCAGAGTGCCAGTGCTAGTGCCGCGCTACCTTTTGGTGAACTGTCGAGTACCAGCGGTCTAGTACATACTAATCTTTCACATACCTCCTTGATTTTTGGAGTTGTTTTTCACGGAATATCTGTATGCGTTGATTGTGGATCAAAGCAGTTTATATGCACAACAATTTATTGCCGCCAACCCAAATTCAAACCTTGCCAGACCATTCGCATGGAAACTCATTATGGTTTTCAAATTTACATTTTTTTTGGGCCCAACCCTCAACATGGGCATTACTAAAAGAAATGAATTGCGGTTGTATTGGTCCGCAGTCCCGATTCATCATATGCCCGTATAATGTGTTTTATGCATTTCTCATCCTCGGGGTAACCCTGAATTTGACCGGCTCCACAAAATTCAGCCCCTCGCAAATCACCTTAACCTAAAATTTGCAGATGTCTATACTCCCCAGCAAAACATCTGCGTTGATGAGTCCCTTATTAATTTTTCTGGCCGCCTTGCATTCAAACAATATCTCCCCTGCAAGCTTGCCAGATATGGGGTCAAGATGTAGAAGAAATGTGAGAGGACAACAGGCTATACCAGGGGCGGACTGACAACTCATGGGGCCCCCGGGCAATAGGGGATCATGGGGCCCCTGTGTCCTTGCCCAAACTGAAAAAAGCCTATGAAAAAGGTACCAGGGGCATCTCATGGGGCCCCCTACTGACCCCGGGCCCTCGGGCAGTGCCCGAGTTTCCAAATGGTCAGTCCGCCCCTGGGCTATACTTATAAGTTTCGGATTTATGAGGGAAAAGATAGTCACGTGGAGCCCCCTCCCGGATGCCCAGACTACATGGGGAGCAGTGGCAAGATAGTTTGGGACTTGGTGTCATCATTTCTCCATATGGGGTACCACTTATACGTGGACAATTTTTATTCAAGCGTGCCACTATTTAGACATTTATTCAATCTTGGAACTGGCACTTGTGGCAAAGTGTGACCTAATGTGTGCCCACCATTAGAAGTGGGTGGATGCAGGGCGGTATATTCTAATGGTGGGCATACCACACACTTTTTCTGGCAGAGATTTCTTCTCATTTTTTCATTCAGTCCACTGGCTGCATACAAAAAAAAAATGTAAAAATAATTTTAAAAAAATCAAAATAACTAAAAAAAAAACAAATTTGCCCCTCCCATGCGAGCACGCCTGTGTGCACAAGCCTTGACCCTGTGCCGTTATGTAAACAGCGGTTGCACCATGCATGTGAGGTATTGCCGTGAACATCAGATCAAGGGCAGTAATTCTAACACTAGACCTCCTCTGTAAATCTAAAATGGTGGCTTTTAAAGGCTTTTAAAGCGCTGCCTATGGATATTAAAAATGTTTGCAGTTTGTCACCATTGAACGGGGCATGCGCAGTTTTAAAGCATGTCATGTTTGGTATATATTTACTCGGCATACCATTATCTTTTATATTTTACCAAACAATTGGCCAATATATTGTGTTTTTGTGCATTTAAAGTAAAACA
The DNA here is from genome assembly GCF_062004578.1 of Staurois parvus. Classification (NCBI taxonomy): domain Eukaryota; kingdom Metazoa; phylum Chordata; class Amphibia; order Anura; family Ranidae; genus Staurois; species Staurois parvus. The sequence continues at coordinate 48,778 of NW_028319968.1, read as the reverse complement.
AGTGTATTTTTTTTTTTTAATTGCTTTTGAAAAATCGCTGCGCGAGTACTATGTGCCATAAAAAATTGTAGTACCTACCATTTTATTCACTAGGGTGTCTGCTTTAAAAAATATATAATGTTTGGGGGTTTAAATTAATTTCCTAGCAAAAAATACTGATTTTTTCATGTGAACAAAAAGGATTGGTTTTCAGGTGGTTAGAAGAGTGAATGATGTGTGGCATAAACTTCTAATGCTGGGCATAAAACGCCCCCACCCCCCAAAATGACCCCTTTTGGGAAAGTAGTCACCCCAAACTATTTGCTGAGAGGAATGTTGAATCAATAGAAGAATTTATTTTTTTACCACAAGTTTTTGGAAAATGACAAAAAATAAAATTACACAAAATTGTCTTTGAAATAATTTATTGCTCACACAAGCCATATGTATATGTGGAATCACTCCCCAAAATACATTCTGCTACTTCTCCCGAGTATGGGGGTGCCACATATGAGAGACTTTTTGGCAGTCTAGCCAAGTACAGGACCCCAAAATCCAATAAGCACCTTCAGGCTTTTAAAGGGCTTTATTTCCTCATTACACTTCCTGACTACCTATCACAGTTTCGGAGGCCCTGGAATGCCAGAATAGCACCAAACCCCCCCAAATGACCCCTTTTTGGAAAGTAGACACCCAAAGGAATTTGATAAGAAGCATGGTAAGTATTTTGAAGATCTCATTTGTTGCCACAAGTTTTTGGAAAATGAAGAAAGAAAATAAAAACATATTTTTCTTTTCTTTTTTATATTTCAAAACCTTGTGAGAAAAAATGAGATCTGCAAAATACTTACCATGCCTCTTTTTAAATTCCTTGGAGTGTCTACTTTCCAAAAAGGGGTCATTTGGGGGGGGGGGGGGGGGGTTTGTGCTATCCTGGCATTTCAGGGCCTCCGAACCTGTGATAGGTAGTGGGGAAGTGAAATGAAGAAGTTACGCACCTTCAGGCTTTCAAAGTGGTCATTGGATTTCAGGCTCCTGTATGTGGCTAGGCTCCCAAAAAGTGTCACACGTGTGGTATCCTCATACTCGGTAGAAGTAGCAGAATGTATTTTGGGGTGTAATTCCACATATACCCATGGCTTGTGCAAGAAATAAATCATTTAAATGACAATTTTGTGTAAAAAAACAAAAACAAAAAAAAGTTTGTCATTTTCCAGAAACTTGTGGAAAAAAAAATAAATCTTCCATGGACACAATATGTCTCTCAGCAGATAGCTTAGGGTGTCTGCTTTCCGAAAAGGGGTCATTTGGGGGTGTTTGTTCTATCCTGGTATTTTAGCACCTCAAGAGATGTGATGGGTGGTCAGAAAGTAAAAGCTGTGTAAATTTCAAATTATCTATACCATAGTTTGTAGACGCTATAACTTTCACACAAAGCGATCAATATACACTTATTGGGATTTGTTTTACCAAAAACATGTAGCAGAATACATTTGGGCTTAAATTTATGACTAACTTTGAGTTTACGATATATTTTTTATAGCTGAAAGTAGAAAATATTGTTTTTTTTGAAAATTTTTGTGGTTTTTTTGTTTATAGCGCAAAAAATAAAAAGCGCACAGGTGATAAAATACCACCAAAAGAAAGCTCTATTTGTGTGAAAAAAAGGACGTAAATTTCGTTTGGGTACAGCATTGCATGACCGCGCAATTATCATTTGAATTAGTGCAGCGCCAAACAGCAAAAAAAGGCCTGGTCATTAAGGGGGGTAAATCCTCAGGAGCTCAAGTGGTTAACCACTTCCAGTCCGGACTCTTGTACCCGCACTGGGACCATGAAAGGCTTTCCAAATAGATAAAATGAGAGAAAATGAATGTTAAAAAAAATAAACAAAGCCCCGAAAAAAAAAATTTGGTAACATCCATTTATCTCATGTCCAGTACATACATAGACGCACTTGGCAGAGGTAAGCCTCGAACCTACGACCATGCACTCTTTGGACGGGCACTCTCCCTACTGTGCTATGTCTGTTACCAGGTATAGACTCTGTCAAACTGACCCTTGTTTTCAAAAACTGCCAACTGTCACCTGCCCAATGTCAAGTAGCTATAGTGCAGTGCTAAACCGCTTCCATACTGGGCACTTTTACCCCCTTCCTGCCCAGGGCAATTTTCAGCTTTCAGCGCTCTCACACTTTGAATGACAATTGCGCGCTCATACAACATTGTACCCAAACTAAAATTTTACCATTTTTTTCACACAACTAGAGCTTTCTTTTGGTGGTATTTAACCACTTGAGCTTCTGAGGATTTACCCTCCTTAATGACCAGGCCTTTTTTTGCTGTTTGGCGCTGCACTAATTCAAATGATAATTGCGCGGTCATGCAATGCTGTACCCAAACGAAATTTACGTCCTTTTTTTCACACAAATAGAGCTTTCTTTTGGTGGTATTTTAACACCTGTGCGCTTTTTATTTTTTGCGCTATAAACAAACAAACACAAAAATTTTGAAAAAAAACAATATTTTCTACTTTCAGCTATAAAAAATATATCGTAAACTCAAAGTTAGTCATAAATTTAAGCCAAAATGTATTCTGCTCCATGTTTTTGGTAAAAAAAAATCCCAATAAGTGTATATTGATTGCTTTGTGTGAACGTTATAGCGTCTACAAACTATGGTATAGATACTGTAATTTATGCCTTTTTTTGCTATACAGCACTGCACTAATTCAAATGATAATTGCGCGGTCATGCAATGCTGTACCCAAACGAAATTTACGTCCTTTTTTTCACACAAATAGAGCTTTCTTTTGGTGGTATTTTATCACCTGTGCGCTTTTTATTGTTTGCGCTATAAACAAAAAAAACACAAAAACTTTGAAAAAAAACAATAATTTCTACTTTCAGCTATAAAAAATATATCGCAAACTCAAAGTTAGTCATAAATTTAATCCAAAATGTATTCTGCTACATGTTTTTGGTAAAAAAAAAATCCCGTGCATTAGCGGGCAAACTGGCGCTATATGGGAGGGGCGCTAACACTATCGGAAGTCACCAGTGACACTAATACAGTGATCAGTAAAAATCTGTTCACTGTAATCAATGACACTGGTGACAGGGCAGTGAAGGGGTTAACTGGGGGGGTGGGGGGTGATCAAGGGGTTAAATGGGATTACTGGTGTACTAGCGGGCAAACTGGGGCTATCTGGGAGGGGCGATAACCCTATCGGAAGTCGCCAGCGACACTGATACAGTGATCAGTAAAAATCGGTTCACTGATCCGTGACACTGGCGGCAGGGCAGTGAAGGGGTTAACTGGGGGGGGATTAAGGAGTTAAACGGGATTACTGGTGTACTGGCGGGCAAACTGGCGCTATCTGGGAGGGGTTAACTGGGGGGGTGGGGGGGCGATCAGGGGGTTAAATGTGACCTAGGTGTGTTCTAACTGTAAATGTGTAGTGTTTTACTCACTTTTACTGTTTCTTCTTCTCTGTCTGGAACGGAATGTGTCCAGGCAGAGAAGAATGACATCATATCTTGTCCTGTGTAAACTTCAACACAGGACAGGATAGGACAGGGACCGATCATCTGATTTCAGTCAGACATCACTGGCTGAAATCTAATGATTGATCCCTCCGGGATCGAATGGTGTCACCCGCGGGTCGGCGGGAGCGCGCGCGCCCCCTGCAGGCGAAAACGTCGGGAGCGCGGAACCCGTTTTAAAACGTGATTTTTGCGCCTCAGTTCCGCCCTGCACACGTATATATACAGTGGCAGGGCGGCAAGCGGTTAATCACCACTGGGGTTTTTATTTTTTGATAAATTAACAAAAAAAAGACCGAAAATTTTGAAAAAAAAAACACGTTTTTCTTTGTTTCTGTTATAAAAGTTTGCAAATAAATTATTGTTCTTCATAAATTTAGGCCAAGATGTATTCTGCTACATGTCTTTGGTGAAAATAACCCAAATTAGAATGTATTTTTTAGTTTGTAGGAAAGTTATAGAGTTCGCAAACTATGGGATAGATCTGAAAATTGATCAATCCTGAAGTACTGACGGCCAATCTAATATCTTGAGGTCCCAGAATGTCAGAACAGTACAGATATCCCCAAATGACCCCTTTTTGGAGAGTAGACAGTCTGACGTACTTCATAAGAGGCATGGCGAGTTTTTTGAAGTTGTATTTTTTTTGTCATCATTTTTTGGAAAATGAAAAAATGCAAAAAATAATTTTCACAATTTTTTTTTTTTATATACTGTCACCAGTGCAGTACAGCGTCATCATATTACTGGCATGGCGGTGATCAGGGACACTGACTGGTGACAGTATGAAAAAAAAAATATACATTTTTAATTTTTTTTATTATTTTTCATTATTTATTAAATGTTTTTTCTTTTTCTATGATTTTTTTTTCATATTTCACTATGTCCAAAATAGTACAATGTTACCATAGTAACATTGTACTACTTTGGAGAAGTGATCAGTATTTTTATTTTTTTTTTACTCAGTTTGCTTATAGCGGTGGTCGGCAAGCCGCGGCTCGCGAGCCACATGCGGCTCTTTACACACTTCAATACGGCTCTTCTGTGTGCCGGGCGCCCGCTCCCCTCCCTCCTCTCGGGCGGCCGCCCCAAAAGTCAGGACTCTGCAGCTAGCCCAGGAATGGGCAAACTACGGCCCGGCGGACCTTTTAATCCGGCCCGCGGAGCGTGGCAAACATTGGCTGTCAGGATGTAGGCGGGGCAGCCAGGATGTAGGCGGGGCAGCGTGACGAACTCCTCTCCTCTCACAGTCCGCCCTGAAGACCGGAACGGCGCGGGAACACGGCGAGAGGAACGCGCGGAGCAAAGGTAAGTGAATTGACACAATATGGGGAATGAATTACTATAGGGGGGATGACTTACTATGGGGGATGAATTACTATATGGGGGATTAATTACTATGGGGGATGAATTACTATATGGGGGATGAATTACTATATGGGGGATGAATTACTATATGGGGGATGAATTACTATGGGGGATGAATTACACTATGGGGGATGAATTACACTATGGGGGATGAATTACTATATGGGGGATTAATTACTATGGGGGATGAATTACTATATGGGGGATGAATTACTATATGGGGGATGAATTACTATGGGGGATGAATTACACTATGGGGGATGAATTACTACGGGTGATGAATTACTATATGGGGGATGAATTACTATGGGGGATGAATTACTATATGGGGGATGTATTTTCAGTTTTAAAAATGTGGCTCTCAAAATAAATTTCAATCGTGGTTTTGGCGAGATTTGGCTCAGTTGAAAAAAAAAGGTTGCCCACCACTGGTTTATAGCAAAGAATTACTTTGCTATAAGCAAGCATTTACCTGAATGACATCGATTCATTCAGTTTTTTTTTTTTTGTGCTTAGCTGTGATTTGGCCACAGCTAATCACATGACATGTGCATGTGATCTGTGGGACCATTCACAGCTAGACACTAGTATACAATGGATGGCATGAATGAAGCCATCCATTGTATACAACTGTTATGTGACCTGCTGTGATTGGTCACAGCAAGTCACATGGTACCGGCAACGGGGGCCAGTACTCAGATCTGTCATAGGCCGTGTCCGAGGTACACTGCCAGTGACAGATCGCGCCGCTGTGATCTAGTGCGTTTTTCCTGCCGCCATTCGGCTGTTGGCCAGGAGGGAAGTGGTTAACCTCTTCAGCCCCAGCCACTGCATATGTACGTTTGCAGGGCGGCACGGCTGCGCAAAACCACATTTTAAAATGTAGTTTTGCAAAACAGGTAGGGGGCGCACGTCCACCCTACCTGTCCCGCGGGTGTCAGCAGCGGGTCTCTGCCGCCGGGTCACGGCCGGTCATTACCGGCCGTTTCCCCGCGATTCGCGGTGATCGCTGATCGAGAGTAGGGCTGCATTGTTTATACACAGCCCTGCTATCTGTCAGTTCCCTGACAGCTCGTGACAAGCTGAAGAGGGAGAGAAGAGTTTCTCTCTCTCGATCAGCTTGTCCCTGTCCAGCACACACCCCTGCCCCCTAGTAAAACACTCCCTTCACACAGTAAACCCTAAAAATGTTAACCCCTTCCTCCCCAGTGCCATGAGTACAGTGTCAGTGGGTTTTTTTTTCACTGATCACTGTATTGGTGTTAGTGGGGATGTCGCTGATCGCCGCCATTATTAGCATAAAAAAAATTAAAAATCCCAGTATCTTTCCCGCCATTTGTAAACGCTATAACTTTCATGTAAACCAATTAATTTACACGTATTGGGATTTTTTTTAGCAGAGACATGTCGCAGAATGCATTTTTAATGAAATTTGTGACTAAATTTGATTTTTTAATTTTTTTTACTGGACATGTTTTATAGCAAAAAGTCCAAAATATTGTTTTTTTTTCCTCAAAATTGTCAGCCTTTTTTTTTATAGCACAAAATTAAAAACGCACAGGCGATCAAATACCACCGAAAGAAAGCTCAATTTGTTGGGAAAAAAAAGGATGTAAATTTAATTTGGGTGCAGTGTTGCATGACCGCGCAATTGTCAGTTAAAGTAACGCAGCGCCGTAACACAAACCTCTTCTGTAACCGCTTCCTGGCCACCCTACAGCAGAAATACTGCCACAGGGCGGCATGGGTACGCAATATCACATATATATATATATATAGATATATATACGTGATTTGCGCTCCCGTGGTTTTCACACCCCTCCCAGATAGCGTCAGATTGCCCGTCAGTACACCAGTCATCACATTTAAACCCTTGATTGCCAGGAGTACGCTCATGTACAATAAACCTCCATTGCTAGTATAGTGTCTGAACGGGTCAATATCTTTGATCAGGTCAGCACTATACCAGCGTTCACATTAGTAAAGCGTCCCCAAAAACGCAGCGTTAGCGGGATCAGCCCCGGCACCTGCCAACACCTGCGTTTAGCCCCTACGCTTACCCCCCCTTCTCCCCAAGCAAGTGCAGTGTCAGTAGGTCACTGTCATTTGATACATTGCACACAAAACCGCAGTGTTCGCAGAATCAGGCCTGATCTCTGTTAGCACTTGTCGGTAAATTTTGATGACTCTCACATGCAGCAGAGTGCCAGTGCTAGTGCCGCGCTACCTTTTGGTGAACTGTCGAGTACCAGCGGTCTAGTACATACTAATCTTTCACATACCTCCTTGATTTTTGGAGTTGTTTTTCACGGAATATCTGTATGCGTTGATTGTGGATCAAAGCAGTTTATATGCACAACAATTTATTGCCGCCAACCCAAATTCAAACCTTGCCAGACCATTCGCATGGAAACTCATTATGGTTTTCAAATTTACATTTTTTTTGGGCCCAACCCTCAACATGGGCATTACTAAAAGAAATGAATTGCGGTTGTATTGGTCCGCAGTCCCGATTCATCATATGCCCGTATAATGTGTTTTATGCATTTCTCATCCTCGGGGTAACCCTGAATTTGACCGGCTCCACAAAATTCAGCCCCTCGCAAATCACCTTAACCTAAAATTTGCAGATGTCTATACTCCCCAGCAAAACATCTGCGTTGATGAGTCCCTTATTAATTTTTCTGGCCGCCTTGCATTCAAACAATATCTCCCCTGCAAGCTTGCCAGATATGGGGTCAAGATGTAGAAGAAATGTGAGAGGACAACAGGCTATACCAGGGGCGGACTGACAACTCATGGGGCCCCCGGGCAATAGGGGATCATGGGGCCCCTGTGTCCTTGCCCAAACTGAAAAAAGCCTATGAAAAAGGTACCAGGGGCATCTCATGGGGCCCCCTACTGACCCCGGGCCCTCGGGCAGTGCCCGAGTTTCCAAATGGTCAGTCCTCCCCTGGGCTATACTTATAAGTTTCGGATTTATGAGGGAAAAGATAGTCAAGTGGAGCCCCCTCCCGGATGCCCAGACTACATGGGGAGCAGTGGCAAGATAGTTTGGGACTTGGTGTCATCATTTCTCCATATGGGGTACCACTTATACGTGGACAATTTTTATTCAAGCGTGCCACTATTTAGACATTTATTCAATCTTGGAACTGGCACTTGTGGCAAAGTGTGACCTAATGTGTGCCCACCATTAGAAGTGGGTGGATGCAGGGCGGTATATTCTAATGGTGGGCATACCACACACTTTTTCTGGCAGAGATTTCTTCTCATTTTTTCATTCAGTCCACTGGCTGCATACAAAAAAAAAAATGTAAAAATAATTAAAAAAAAATCAAATTCACTAAAAAAAAAACAAATTTGCCCCTCCCATGCGAGCACGCCTGTGTGCACAAGCCTTGACCCTGTGCCGTTATGTAAACAGCGGTTGCACCATGCATGTGAGGTATTGCCGTGAACATCAGATCAAGGGCAGTAATTCTAACACTAGACCTCCTCTGTAAATCTAAAATGGTGGCTTTTAAAGGCTTTTAAAGCGCTGCCTATGGATATTAAAAATGTTTGCAGTTTGTCACCATTGAACGGGGCATGCGCAGTTTTAAAGCATGTCATGTTTGGTATATATTTACTCGGCATACCATTATCTTTTATATTTTACCAAACAATTGGCCAATATATTGTGTTTTTGTGCATTTAAAGTAAAACAAGTGTATTTTTTTTTTTTAATTGCTTTTGAAAAATCGCTGCGCGAGTACTATGTGCCATAAAAAATTGTAGTACCTACCATTTTATTCACTAGGGTGTCTGCTTTAAAAAATATATAATGTTTGGGGGTTTAAATTAATTTCCTAGCAAAAAATACTGATTTTTTCATGTGAACAAAAAGGATTGGTTTTCAGGTGGTTAGAAGAGTGAATGATGTGTGGCATAAACTTCTAATGCTGGGCATAAAACGCCCCCACCCCCCAAAATGACCCCTTTTGGGAAAGTAGTCACCCCAAACTATTTGCTGAGAGGAATGTTGAATCAATAGAAGAATTTATTTTTTTACCACAAGTTTTTGGAAAATGACAAAAAATAAAATTACACAAAATTGTCTTTGAAATAATTTATTGCTCACACAAGCCATATGTATATGTGGAATCACTCCCCAAAATACATTCTGCTACTTCTCCCGAGTATGGGGGTGCCACATATGAGAGACTTTTTGGCAGTCTAGCCAAGTACAGGACCCCAAAATCCAATAAGCACCTTCAGGCTTTTAAAGGGCTTTATTTCCTCATTACACTTCCTGACTACCTATCACAGTTTCGGAGGCCCTGGAATGCCAGAATAGCACCAAACCCCCCCAAATGACCCCTTTTTGGAAAGTAGACACCCAAAGGAATTTGATAAGAAGCATGGTAAGTATTTTGAAGATCTCATTTGTTGCCACAAGTTTTTGGAAAATGAAGAAAGAAAATAAAAACATATTTTTCTTTTCTTTTTTATATTTCAAAACCTTGTGAGAAAAAATGAGATCTGCAAAATACTTACCATGCCTCTTTTTAAATTCCTTGGAGTGTCTACTTTCCAAAAAGGGGTCATTTGGGGGGGGGGGGGGGTTTGTGCTATCCTGGCATTTCAGGGCCTCCGAACCTGTGATAGGTAGTGGGGAAGTGAAATGAAGAAGTTACGCACCTTCAGGCTTTCAAAGTGGTCATTGGATTTCAGGCTCCTGTATGTGGCTAGGCTCCCAAAAAGTGTCACACGTGTGGTATCCTCATACTCGGTAGAAGTAGCAGAATGTATTTTGGGGTGTAATTCCACATATACCCATGGCTTGTGCAAGAAATAAATCATTTAAATGACAATTTTGTGTAAAAAAACAAAAACAAAAAAAAGTTTGTCATTTTCCAGAAACTTGTGGAAAAAAAAATAAATCTTCCATGGACACAATGGCCCTGATTCACTATTGGGCGTGGGCGCATATTTATGGGCTTAAGCCCAATTTTCATGGGCGTCCGTCCATTTTTTACCCTGCAACCTAATTCACTATTGAGCAGAGCCCATAAGCAGACGCCCAATCTAATTCACAAAAAGACACACGCCCGGAATCAGACTCACAAAAGCAGACTTGCTAAGAAGCACGTCTAACACCATGAAAAATCACTGTAGAGACATGTTCACTTAGAAATTTGCTTTGCCAAATATCAGGACTTCACTTTAAACAATATCTGCTATTTCCAAAAAAATTAAGAATGTGTTAAAAATCGTTTTTTTCAAGGAAATCGACACAGTAAAAATCTAGATGCCCGTGCAGTGTCTTTGGCAGATAGAACTGAGCATGTGCAGAACACCTTTTAGTCCTCTGCCATGGGCGTTTGCTTTTTAGCCACTGACTAATAGTGAATCTGATTGTGGATTCCTCTGACAGCCGGCACTCGGTCGCGACTACTGTGTTTAATAAACAGCATTAAGCATATCTTCATGTAATCTAATTAGATTTCCTTCGTTTTAGTGATTATATTTTTGTTTCTTATCCTTTATAATTATTTCTGTTATGATTTTACTTATTTTGAAGGTCTAGATATTATTTTTTTTGACAGCTGAATGTAAAAATAAAGGTCCGCAATAAAAAAAAAAAAAAAAAAAACAGCGTGGGTCCCCCCTCTCATCCATACCAAGCCCTTCAGGTCTGGTATGGATATTAAGGGGGAACTCCATGCTGAAATTTAAAAAAAAAACCAGCGTGGGTCCCCCTCAATATCCATACCAGACCCTTATCCGAGCATGCAGCCCGGCAGGTCAGGAAAGGGGGGGGACGAGCGAGCACCCCCCCCCTCCTGAACCATACCAGGCCACATGCCCTCAACATGGGGGGGTGCTTTGGGGCAGGGGGGCTCCCCCCCCCCAAAGCACCTTGTCCCCATGTTGATGAGGACAAGGGCCTCTTCCCCACAACCCTGGCCGGTGGTTGTGGGGGTCTGCGGGCGGGGGGCTTATCAGAATCTGGAAGCCCCCTTTAACAAGGGGGCCCCCAGATCCCGGCCCCCCCCCTACGTGAAGGAGTCTGCGGTAGATGCTCCCGCAGACTCCTTCACAAAAAAAAAAGTGTGGTGTAAAAAAAACACAGTACAGGGTCTTTGACAAGTCCTTTATTAAAACAATGTCCCCCGAAGTAGATCCAACGTCAATCGCGGCGGCGGCGACCCGAAAAAAGGAAAAAAAAAAAAAGGTTCCGCTCCCGTCCAAGGCTTCCAGCCTAGTGAAGAAAAGCCTAGCTGACAGTTCTTATATAGGTATGGGCGGGGCCAGCCGGGGACATCATCCCAGTGACCCGCCCCATGTCACATGCTTGCTGTTCCCGGCTGGCCCCGCCCATACCTATATAAGAACTGTCAGTTAGGCTTTTCTTCACTAGGCTGGAAGCCTCGGACGGGAGCGGAACCTTTTTTTTTTTTTTCCTTTTTTCGGGTCGCCGCCGGCGCCGCGATTGACGTTGGATCTACTTCGGGGGACATTGTTTTAATAAAGGACTTGTCAAAGACCCTGTACTGTGTTTTTTTTACACCACACTTTTTTTTTTTGTGAAGGAGTCTGCGGGAGCATCTACCGCAGACTCCTTCACGTAGGGGGGGGGGCCGGGATCTGGGGGCCCCCTTGTTAAAGGGGGCTTCCAGATTCTGATAAGCCCCCTGCCCGCAGACCCCCACAACCACCGGCCAGGGTTGTGGGGAAGAGGCCCTTGTCCTCATCAACATGGGGACAAGGTGCTTTGGGGGGGGGAGCCCCCCTGCCCCAAAGCACCCCCCCATGTTCCATGTTGAGGGCATGTGGCCTGGTATGGTTCAGGAGGGGGGGGGCGCTCGCTCGTCCCCCCCCTTTCCTGACCTGCCGGGCTGCATGCTCGGATAAGGGTCTGGTATGGATATTGAGGGGGACCCACGCTGGTTTTTTTTTTAATTCCAGCGTGGAGTTCCCCCTTAATATCCATATTAGATCCGAAGGGCTTGGTACAGATGGGAGGGGGGACCCCACGCCAGTTATTTAAAAAACAGTTTCTAATTCCCCGCAATACTTTGACATTCAACTGTCAGTGGGGAACTCCGCCGACAGCTGAAACATGAGCGCTGCATTGGTTTTCACTACTAAAACGCCGCATGAGTTGATAACATAACTCATGCGGGATTTTAGAAGCGACAGCCATGTGTTAATGTTTCAGCTGTCAGCGGGGTTCCCCACTGACAGCTGAATGTAAAAGAATTCCCTTTATAGCATAAATAATAATAAAAAACAGCGTGGGTCCCCCCTCCCATCTGTACCAAGCCCTTCGGATCTGGTATGGATATTAAGGGGGAACTCCACGTCGAAAATTAAAAAAAAAACAGCGTGGGTCCCCCTCAATATCCATACCAGACCCTTATCCGAGCATGCAGCCCGGCAGGTCAGGGAAGGGGGGGGGACGAGCGAGCACCCCCCCCCTCCTGAACCATACCAGGCCACATGCCCTCAACATGGGGGGGTGCTTTGGGGCAGAGGGGCTCCCCCCCCCAAAGCACCTTGTCCCCATGTTGATGAGGACAAGGGCCTCTTCCCCACAACCCTGGCCGGTGGTTGTGGGGGTCTGCGGGCGGGGGGCTTATCAGAATCTGGAAGCCCCCTTTAACAAGGGGGCCCCCAGATCCCGGCCCCCCCCCCTACGTGAAGGAGTCTGCGGTAGATGCTCCCGCAGACTCCTTCACAAAAAAAAAAAGTGTGGTGTAAAAAAAACACAGTACAGGGTCTTTGACAAGTCCTTTATTAAAACAATGTCCCCCGAAGTAGATCCAACGTCAATCGCGGCGCCGGCGGCGACCCGAAAAAAGGAAAAAAAAAAAAAAGGTTCCGCTCCCGTCCGAGGCTTCCAGCCTAGTGAAGAAAAGCCTAGCTGACAGTTCTTATATAGGTATGGGCGGGGCCAGCCGGGAACAGCAAGCATGTGACATGGGGCGGGTCACTGGGATGATGTCCCCGGCTGGCCCCGCCCATACCTATATAAGAACTGTCAGTTAGGCTTTTCTTCACTAGGCTGGAAGCCTTGGACGGGAGCGGAACCTTTTTTTTTTTTTCCTTTTTTCGGGTCGCCGCCGCCGCGATTGACGTTGGATCTACTTCGGGGGACATTGTTTTAATAAAGGACTTGTCAAAGACCCTGTACTGTGTTTTTTTTACACCACACTTAGTTTTTTTGTGAATGAGTCTGCGGACCGTGTACCGCGGAATCATTCACGTAGGGGGGGGGGACCGGGATCTGGGGGCCCCCTTGTTAAAGGGGGCTTCCAGATTCTGATAAGCCCCCCGCCCGCAGACCCCCACAACCACCGGCCAGGGTTGTGGGGAAGAGGCCCTTGTCCTCATCAACATGGGGACAAGGTGCCCCCAAGCACCCCCCCCATGTTGAGGGCATGTGGCCTGGTATGGTTCAGGAGGGGGGGGGCGCTCGCTCGTCCCCCCCCTTTCCTGACCTGCCGGGCTGCATGCTCGGATAAGGGTCTGGTATGGATATTGAGGGGGACCCACGCTGGTTTTTTTTTTTAATTCCAGCGTGGAGTTCCCCCTTAATATCCATACCAGATCCGAAGGGCTTGGTACAGATGGGAGGGGGGACCCCACGCTTTTTTTTTTATTATTTATGCAATAAAGGGAATTATTTTACATTCAGCTGTCAGTGGGGAACCCCGCTGACAGATGAAACATTAACTCATGGCTGTCGCTCCTACAATCCCGCATGAGTTATGTTATCAACTCATGCAGCATTTTAGTAATGAAAACCAATGCAGCGCTCATGTTTCAGCTGTCGGCGGATTTCCCCACTGACAGTTGAATGTCAAAGTATTGCAGTGATTTATAAACAGTTCTTTAAATAACTGGCGTGGGGTCCCCCCTCCCATCCATACTAAGCCCTTCGGGTCTCGTATGGATGTTAAGGGGTAACTCCACGCTGAAATTAAATAAAAAACAGCATGGGGTACCCCCCTAAATCCATAACACATACTTATCCGAGCATGCAGCCCGGCAGGTCAGGAAAGGGGGGGACGACGACGAGCGAGTGCCTCCCCCCCTCCTGAACCATACCAGGCCACATGCCCATACCAAATTATTCAAACATTTGTAAACAGACCAATTAACTGAAATGGTTTGACATTTGTACCCCAAATATGACGTTCCCTGAGGCGTTGGTAAACCGAGGTACGCCTGTATTAGTATTGCAATCCTTTGTATTGGGATACATAGAACCAACATACATCTGAATTGGCAACATACCACAACATTTGTGTCACATTGGAGATATCTGGCTAGTTATACTGACCATGCCCAGGGACCTAGGATTGATTCACAGCACAGAAATACAGGCTGGGTTAGCAATGTAGCTCCGTGGATTAGTGGTTAGCACTACTGCCTCATAACTCTAGGGTTGTCGGTTCGAATCCCAACCCCGGCAAGGTAGTAGCATGATCTCCGTGTGTGGCTGTCTTCACATACATATTCTGGCAACATCTTTGCTTTCTGTCTAAATGATCCCTAAAATGTGAATTAGAATGAGGCCTTGTCTGTTGAAACACCTTCAAAGCTGCACCTTATGTGAATGTCATACAATGGGATAAGATAAGGGCCTGAATCACTAATAGATTTGATAATGATGGTTTACACTCCACCCACTTTTGTGAAGGATTTGGCAAGCAAAGAGCTGACAGAGAGAGAGAAGAGTGAGACGAAGAAGAGTGAGCGAGAGATACATATGAAGAGTGATAAAGAGAGACATTCAGAAGAGTGAGCGAGAGAGAAGAGCGAGCCAGTGAGACAAAGAAGAGTGAGCAAGAGATACATACTGAAGAGTGATAAAGAGAGACATTCAGAAGAGTGATAAAGAGAGAGAAAAGACTTGGTTGGTGAATCCACACATCAAACTTGTCACAAATCCTGGCGTGCATTTTTCCCCCAAATGCATAGCAGACCCTTATCCCAGCAGGCAGGTACCGCACGCCTTCAAAGATTTATTTCCTTTGTTGATTTTCCTGCTTCGCTCACACTATATGCAATTGAAAATTACTCTTTAAGTTGCCAATTTTAATGTGTTTTCTAGAGAATTACTAACTAGTTGTGTTTTCAATTGTGTGTAGCATTGCGATTTCTATTTGAGTCTAGATGTTAAATTGCTAATAAATGGCCACAATTCTCAAATACCTTTGAACTCTCACTGCAACAAATGGTGTATGTTAATACACTCACATTCATTATATCCAATATCAGGTACGATGTCAATGCACAAATCGCACCTGAAAATGCACACCCTGGATGTGACTTGTCATGTGATTGGCATGGCCAGCAGCTTGCTCTTTGCATGGCAAATTGCACCCAATGTTACTGGGGGCCAACACCACTGTCACATCTAATCCGATGCGGCAATTGTCCAACTTACAGTGAAGTTGCACGAGTTCACAATCCAATTGGATGTGAACAGAGCCTACAGTGGCCAATAGGATGCGACTTGGTCTACGATTTGCAAGTCGCCTGTCATGCCAATTGCATGGCAATCGCAAACAATGTTACTGGGGGCTACCCGGTCACATTAAAGCAGATTTCTAAGTGGTGTTATTGACACCACAGTCACATCATGTGACTTGCATAGAAGTTGCATGATTTGAAAGTCGGGGTACATGGTGATTTCAAGTGCAATTTGCAAGACATTCGACATCGATCTCTCAGCAAATTGCATGAAAAGTAGTGTATTCATTACTCTATTATTACTTGCGGCTCCTACCAAGTTTGAACCACAACAATATGAACGCTCCAATAGCGTGCTCATTGAGTGGGACTTGGCATGTGATTTGCACAACATGCAAGCTGTAAATCGTCTGCAAAGTCGCACCCTATTGTCTGCTATTAGAGTGACCACATGGGTGCGTTTCAAACACTGATTTCTATAGTAGTACATGTACTACTTTAGTGGCAATTTGCATAGAGATCTGTGTCAGATGTCTTGAAAATTGCATTGAAATGGTCAACTTTACTGTAAGTTGCATGATTTGTAAATCAGCTTTGCCCAGAGTGTAATATTTGGTGATGTTTGATTTCTGGAGTGTTTTACCAATTGATGGGAAATTCACCATACTAGTCAAATCGATTTGTCATTTTCAGTATTGCATACAAGATGTGGTCATGTGACTGTCTTAACTCATGCGAGAATCTGGAGGGAATTGTGACCATAGTAGCAATAAAGGTTCCAATTGGGGTTCCCTTTCACATCCCTGCTCAATGTTCTGTTGTATGCTGCACACGTACATTTCACTGTATATATCTTTCTGATTTGTGGGGCCTGTATACCAAGGGTTAATGTAGGTAGGAAGCGGATTCATCAGGTGAAAACACTTTCACTGACCAAACTAAGGTCAGTGGTGGGTGTGGCTTCATTGGGTGTGGGGCCTTGTTTGGCACGCTCCAAATACAACCTAGTTTATATAAAGATGTGCAGTAGGGAGTGATTTGGCCTGTTACTAGGCCGGGTGGTTTGTGACTAAGTCCTTGCTTGTAGTGGTTTGGGGGAGGAAGAGATTTTGTGCTGAATTGCCCCAGACACCACTCAGGCTGTGTTTGGAAGTGGGCTGGAAATGTTTGCATATTTTTGGCTTTGTAAAGTGTTTGTGTGTTATTGCACAATGATTGTGGTTTTTCTCTTTGCATTGAAAGCCTCACACATGTCAATCGTTTTGTTTAAAATCTGCTCTTGTTTTAATTTTGCTTGCTTATTTAGACTCAAATGCATTTTTCTTACAAACCTGCTGACAAATGTATGTGTAGGGTGTTTGTAGAGGTGGGAGGGGATTTGTAGAGGTGGGAGGGGTTTTTCACATATGTCTTGTTTTCTTTATATTTTGATGTGTAGACTTTTTTTGTGAATGGATCTTTATACTAAATGATTGTGTAAGTAAACCTTATGTGCACGAAAATGTTACTTGATTCATCTTCCCCTTTGTTTCCTGCTATAACCTGAGCACACACAGTTCACTAGAAGTATCTTTAGATTGTAAGCTCTTATGAGCAGGAGTGTTTTATTTTTGCCACATCAATCCTATTTTTGTGACTCACCAAGATATTGACTGTACCTACTCGTTCCTGCTGACCAAATAAATGAAGATATATTTGATCAATAAATGTTTGACCGATGTTTTTGTGTTTATTTTATGTTCAATATATGAACAACCTTAATAGTTACTTTGTATACTTATATAATCTGCTCAAATGTAGCTTGTAAGAGCGTGAATATGCAAGTGGGTGCAAACTGGCTTTTTCCAAACCAAACAAAAAAATAAAAAACCTGCTTGCACCACAATATTATGTACTAATGAATATGTCACATTCACTGTGCAGCCAGCTCCAGGTTTTCTACAATTTGATTTACAGTAATAAAATAGTCCCCACTGTATGTTGATTTTTGGCCTTTGGCAACAAAGATATATTAGCCAAGGTTTAAAAAGAAAAAAAATCACTAAAACACACATTCGCGAAAGCTATCATAGCCGTGCATAGAAATGAGCGATCGTGCATAGATATGCGCGATCGTGCACAAATAAACGCCAAACAGGTGTCCCCCATGGCGCACGAGCAGCTATCCTCCTGGAAGTCCGTCATCTGGTGCGCACGCACCCGGAAGTGGTTGTGGGGAGTGTAAGTGGATGAGAAGTGATTGGAGGTTTTGTGTTGGTTGAAAATTTTGATAACTTTATTGGCATTTGGACATGGCGAGAGCACAGTTCTCAACTGAGGAGATGATCCTTATATGTAAAGTAACTGTGGCCATTGCAAATATGTTTATAACATGTGAGGGACAAGTAATTGTAATTTTGTGGGTGGGGCCTAGCAGAATCTCACTTGGTGCACATGCTACTTATCTGTACATTAGCTCCTGGGTATTGATGGGTCAATTATATTAACCACTTGCCTACTGGGTACTCCTACCCCTTTCCTGTCCTGGCCAATTTTCATCTTTCTGCACTGTTACCCTTTGAATGACAATTGTGCGGTCATGCCACATTGTACCCATCTTAAATTTGTATCAGTTTTTTCAGACAAATAGAGCTTTCTTTGGGTGGTATTGACTTGCTGCTGTGAGTTTTACTTTTTGCTCGATAAACCACAAAATAGCTCATAATGAATAAAAGTCTGTTTATATTATAACATTTGGTAAACTGGTAATTTAGCAACACTGATGTGCGTTGATGAGGCGGCACTGCTGGCCACAGGTGGGCGGAACTGTTGGGTGGCACTGATCATCGGGGCCGACCCCTGCTTTGATAACTGCTGGTTCTCGGCAGTACTTTCCACACATTCTGACAGCGTGATGAAAGTGCAGCCAAGACCCGGCAAATGCATTTCCCGGAGATCAGCGTGTCATTGGACATGGCTGATCACATGGTAAAAAGCCGCTGTGATTGGTCTTTACCACATCACGTGATCAGCTGTGTCCTTAGGACACAGCAATCACGGAGAGCGCGTTCTGCCAGGATGTCATATGACACCCTCCCAGAGCTGCCTGGATGCAGTGTAGCGTTATTCGGCTATCTGCGGTCGCCAAATAGGTAACCAGCTAGGCCTTCATGGCTAATCTTTGAATATCTGGACATGTATACTGCGTATAATGCATTACATTCTACAATGTGTTGGTGTACATGGTATTACAGTGTGCAATGCGTTGCTGGATTCTGCATGACAGTGGACAGCGTATCACAGTGTGCAATGCGTTGCTCCATCCTGCATGACAGAGTACAGTGCATTACAGTCTACAATGTGTGGGTGTACACGGTATCACAGTGTGCAATGCGTAGCTCCAGCCTGCATGACAGTGTACAGTGCATTACAGTCTACAATGTGTGGGTGTACACGGTATCACAGTGTGCAATGCGTTGCTCCATCCTGCATGACAGAGTACAGTGCATTACAGTCTACAATGTGTGGGTGTACACGGTATTACTTTGTACAGAGTATTACAGTGTGCAATGCGTTGTACACTGCAGTGTGCACTAAAGCATTTTACACTCATGCACTGTACACACTAACGCATTTGACATTTCTAGTGTGCAATGCCTTGGACAGTACAATGCATTTGCAGTATTGGTGTATGTTTATTAAGCACAGATAATTCATCTGATTTTAGTTATCAAGGAGAAGTCTTCTCTGTCCCCCTGTTTATGAGGTGGAGGACAATTGTTTTCCGAAGAGGAGAGGAGACATTTTTTCAAGGAGATCTGTATAGATTTCCAGAGATATGTGTAGATGGTTGAGGGGCTGCATGTGATCTCCGGAGATAATTGTGATTAACGATCACCTGAGTTAAACCAGTGAATGAAAAGTGTAAAAAAACATGGATTGAAAATAATCTGCACTGACCACTGTGCTTTGTCAAGCCACATATTGGCACATTCTGGTGTCACACAGATGCGATGTGAAATTTGCAGTGTTTTCTGTGCAAGCGCTGCACCGCATCACAACCGCAACCCCTTCATGCCACCTGCTGCGGCTTTCTAGGTGAAGTTACCAACACACCAATATTGGTACACAAAGCGTATTGCGATTTGCCAAATTGGATGGCATGCCTATTCACACCCATGTGCATACCCTGAAAAAGGGTCCTGCACATTTTTGGCCCGGATGCGGTGCAATTTGAGGTGTGCAAAATGTTTGTCTCTAATTGCAACGCACACAAATTGCATGTGATTTGCCCAGGAGTGCGGTGTTAGACCACAATGCATGTATGTGAAGCCAGAATAAAAGGATGTGGATTTTGTCTATTTTTACTTGCGCATGTTAACATTATGTAAGTGCATTTTTCTTCTGTTTAACATGCTATAGAAATGCAACATGCATTTGGATGGAGTGTTTTTGTATGTGCATTTTGGAAGTATTCTAAACACACATTGACCCTAGGGCCACACCATATCTTATGCAGGCCATAGATGGGTCGAAAATCGGCCGATTTTTCGGCCGAAAATAAAATCGGCCGATTTTCGGATCGTTAGTGGGCTATTTGTTCGGCCGTTTTTCGGTATTTTGGCAGATTTTTTTTTTCGGTAAAGTTGGAAAAAAACGGCCGAATTTGCCGATCGGCCGATTTTCGCAGCAATGATGGGCAAATCGGCCGATTTTTTTACTGATAAAAAATCTGCACATGAGCAGTGACCTGCAAGAGGAAGACAAAAAGAAGAAAAAGAAGAAGAGGATGATGATGATGAAGATGATGAAGAAGAGGATGATGAAGAAGAAGAAGATGATGAAGAGGAAGAAGAGGATGATGATGAAGAAGAAGAGGAAGAAGAAGGATGAAAAATGAGAGGAATTCCAGTATGGCAAAAAGTGTCCCTGCAGAGAGCTCCGCTATTTCTTTGACAGTTCCTTGACATTTACAGCGGTTGCAACATTGTATCTATTTGTTTCCGAATAAAAACATCTGTATCCGAAATGGATACAAATACATTGTTGCAACCGCTATAAATGTCAAAGAACTGTCAAAGAAATAGCGGAGCTCTCTGTAGGGACACTTTTTGCCGGCTGTAGACGGGATGAAAATCGGCCGATTTTTTTTTTACCATTGCTGGTAACGTCGGCCGCTTGAACAACCGATTTTTCATTTTTTAAAAGAAAAATCGGCTGTTTTTCTCCCCGTCTATGGCCTGCATAAGCATTAGTGTGCCTGGGGGAGGGGGGGACCTTTGGCCTTTCCAAACACAGTAGATGCTCCAAGAATGTTTCCTTAAACTCTTGAAATGGTTAAAAGGGAAAGACACTCTAGATAGCCTGCACTGAGAATTGACTGTCATGATGACGTGTCAATGATTATTTGCTCTCATTTTTCAGGAGTGGTACTGCTTGCGGTTGAAGCTGGTAGAAATCCACCTTCACGTCCTCCACTCACCTTCACTTGTGGCCAGTGGATATTTTGTGGCCGCAGGCAAGAACTGGCATCGAGGACCTGCATAATGACCCTGGCATGCCAGAGGTGGTTTGGAAGCAGCACAGCAATTTGACCATCCCTTTCCTCTATGTTGGTTTTAGGGTGCAGAATTGCTTCTCGTTCGTGAACGGACTGTCGCCGGATATCAGAGTCCCCATATTTTCAAGATATGTTTTAGCCATGTTGGCTTATTTTTATGTTATTTTCCAAGTGTGTCGCACCTAACCGCACAGTAGTGTGGTGCCATGCGTATTTGTGGCTGTGAATGGGGCTGTTTTTAATAGACGTGTGTAGGTGCAACAACGTTTTCATCATGGTACCTGCGCACATCTACATAGGGCATTGCATTTCTTTGCTGTGCTGGAAAATGTGTGTTCTTGCATGCGTTTCTGCACCACCAATGGTGTGAACAAGTCCTAAGGGCTGGTTCACACTATAGAAACAGTCTAGATGTGTTCCTGATGGGTTTTTTTCATGCCCTTTTGGCATGCATGTTTAGTGTGTTCCAGTACATTTTGGATGCGTTTTGGACATGTTTACATTGCATTTTTGTATCCCTTCCACTTATTTTTTTCTATTTTCTTTGTATTCAATGTAGTTAGGGACATGTGCGTTTTAGTACATTCAAGGACGTTTCAATGTGTTCCAGTACAGTTCTGTGCAGAAACAATGCAGCGCTGATGTGAACTATGACATTGACAACCATATAACCTTCTTTCTGTGCGTTTGTGATGCTGAAAAAGCAACTGAAACACATGTAGTGTGAACTGGCCCTAAAGGTTATTAGAGGTCAGGGAACAGGACTGACCAGGAATTGTGAATTCAATCAGACTAGTGGTGAGATACAATCAGCAATTGTATAATAATGTGAGATCTGAACTGTAGCTGATAGAAAATGAGACACATTCACTTGATCAGTAAATAGATAGTTAAAGAGTGGGGCGGTGATCCATAGATTTGCATATGGGACAGGTGATGATGGGGTGGGGGAGGGGGTCAAGTTGTATAAGGAGACAGATTTAAAAGAGAAAAAAGTTGCAATGAAATATACACGGCATGAAACTTGCACATGACCTAATTGGCAGAAGAACAGTACGCAAGTAACATTCATCCACTTTCTAGTCATTAGGCAAAATCATAATTGATTGATCAATATTCCTGCCACAACCCAGAAAATTGATCTCCATTTTTTTGGGATGTTGCCAAGACTGGGATTAGAACCCATGACCCAAGTGCTGTAAGTTCTGAGCTCTAACCACTAAACCACTGTGGGAAACACAGTTTGAGCTATAATGTAGAATAGTTACATTGTTTAAAAATGATAAAGCGAGCGCTGGTCAAATGATATAGACTAGTAAAATGGTATTACACAAGATAAATATAACCACGAACAGTAGTGCATGAACTCGTGAAAGGTCATCCACCCCTGTGACAGTGTACTACACTATTGAGCACCTTTCTGGCTCCTGTGGCTGAGCTAATTCCTCCCCAGGACCATTTGGGCACCCACCCTGATGGATGGATGGATGGAGCTGGATGACTAACCCATAGCTGCCAGCATACCGCTGCACCCCCAGATGTGCGATGTGTATAACCCATGCACATTAATACTTTTTTTCTGGTGAGTGTAGACCAGTCCCAAGGGTGGTTTACCTTTCACGAGTTCATGCACTACTGTCCGTCATGGAGAGACCACACGTGCCATTCATAGGCACTCTCTGAGTTGGTACTCTCACACCAAGGACATTCCATTATTCAGGAATGATTCTATGAACTTATTTTAGCACGATTTACCAGTTTACATCATTATTGCAATTCTTTGCACTTTTTGGTTTTTACATGCGTTCATTATTGATCACATGCATTTATAGCGCTGCACTTGTCTTTAACATAGAATAGTTATGTGATTAAAGAGAATGAAGATATATAACTATATTGGGAAATTAGAAGTATATAAATTATTTGAGATATAAGTGTGAAAAATTTGAAAATAAAATGTATGACATTCATTAGTAAATGCAATACTTTCCTGATCATTTTGGAGAAATAGCCAAAAAAAAATAGCAAAAGAGAATTTTCAGAATGTAATAGTACAGCTGTATTAGAATTTTCTATCAGAAAGACGCCAATGTTAATAAAGCCCGCGCTTGTGTGCCATCTAGCGAATATATCCGGTATTGCACCTAAAAATGTGCCAGACAGGATACCTCATTCACTAATGGCAAAGTAGTCAGTAGACGCTCGTTAATGAGCTTGCTAGACGCTGGTCAGACCACTGATTGATTGACCGGAGTCTGCCTGAATGGTCAGTCTCTGCTATTACACTCACATCTTAGTGAATCAGGGCCAATATGTCTCTCAGCAGATAGCTTAGGGTGTCTGCTTTCCGAAAAGGGGTCATTTGGGGGTGTTTGTTCTATCCTGGTATTTTAGCACCTCAAGAGATGTGATGGGTGGTCAGAAAGTAAAAGCTGTGAAAATTTCAAATTATCTATACCATAGTTTGTAGACGCTATAACTTTCACACAAAGCGATCAATATACACTTATTGGGATTTGTTTTACCAAAAACATGTAGCAGAATACATTTGGGCTTAAATTTATGACTAACTTTGAGTTTACGATATATTTTTTATAGCTGAAAGTAGAAAATATTGTTTTTTTTTGAAAATTTTTGTGGTTTTTTTGTTTATAGCGCAAAAAATAAAAAGCGCACAGGTGATAAAATACCACCAAAAGAAAGCTCTATTTGTGTGAAAAAAAGGACGTAAATTTCGTTTGGGTACAGCATTGCATGACCGCGCAATTATCATTTGAATTAGTGCAGCGCCAAACAGCAAAAAAAGGCCTGGTCATTAAGGGGGGTAAATCCTCAGGAGCTCAAGTGGTTAACCACTTCCAGTCCGGACTCTTGTACCCGCACTGGGACCATGAAAGGCTTTCCAAATAGATAAAATGAGAGAAAATGAATGTTAAAAAAAATAAACAAAGCCCCAAAAAAAAAAAAAATTTGGTAACATCCATTTATCTCATGTCCAGTACATACATAGACGCACTTGGCAGAGGTAAGCCTCGAACCTACGACCATGCACTCTTTGGACGGGCACTCTCCCTACTGTGCTATGTCTGTTACCAGGTATAGACTCTGTCAAACTGACCCTTGTTTTCAAAAACTGCCAACTGTCACCTGCCCAATGTCAAGTAGCTATAGTGCAGTGCTAATCCGCTTCCATACTGGGCACTTTTACCCCCTTCCTGCCCAGGGCAATTTTCAGCTTTCAGCGCTCTCACACTTTGAATGACAATTGCGCGCTCATACAACATTGTACCCAAACTAAAATTTTACCATTTTTTTCACACAACTAGAGCTTTCTTTTGGTGGTATTTAACCACTTGAGCTTCTGAGGATTTACCCTCCTTAATGACCAGGCCTTTTTTTGCTGTTTGGCGCTGCACTAATTCAAATGATAATTGCGCGGTCATGCAATGCTGTACCCAAACGAAATTTACGTCCTTTTTTTCACACAAATAGAGCTTTCTTTTGGTGGTATTTTAACACCTGTGCGCTTTTTATTTTTTGCGCTATAAACAAACAAACACAAAAATTTTGAAAAAAAACAATATTTTCTTCTTTCAGCTATAAAAAATATATCGTAAACTCAAAGTTAGTCATAAATTTAAGCCAAAATGTATTCTGCT
Organism: Staurois parvus; assembly: GCF_062004578.1. Taxonomy (NCBI): domain Eukaryota; kingdom Metazoa; phylum Chordata; class Amphibia; order Anura; family Ranidae; genus Staurois; species Staurois parvus. Next base: position 24,219 of record NW_028319968.1, on the reverse strand, counting down.
CCATGTTTTTGGTAAAAAAAAATCCCAATAAGTGTATATTGATTGCTTTGTGTGAACGTTATAGCGTCTACAAACTATGGTATAGATACTGTAATTTATGCCTTTTTTTGCTATACAGCACTGCACTAATTCAAATGATAATTGCGCGGTCATGCAATGCTGTACCCAAACGAAATTTACGTCCTTTTTTTCACACAAATAGAGCTTTCTTTTGGTGGTATTTTATCACCTGTGTGCTTTTTATTGTTTGCGCTATAAACAAAAAAAACACAAAAACTTTGAAAAAAAACAATAATTTCTACTTTCAGCTATAAAAAATATATCGCAAACTCAAAGTTAGTCATAAATTTAATCCAAAATGTATTCTGCTACATGTTTTTGGTAAAAAAAAAATCCCGTGCATTAGCGGGCAAACTGGCGCTATATGGGAGGGGCGCTAACACTATCGGAAGTCACCAGTGACACTAATACAGTGATCAGTAAAAATCTGTTCACTGTAATCAATGACACTGGTGACAGGGCAGTGAAGGGGTTAACTGGGGGGGTGGGGGGTGATCAAGGGGTTAAATGGGATTACTGGTGTACTAGCGGGCAAACTGGGGCTATCTGGGAGGGGCGATAACCCTATCGGAAGTCGCCAGCGACACTGATACAGTGATCAGTAAAAATCGGTTCACTGATCCGTGACACTGGCGGCAGGGCAGTGAAGGGGTTAACTGGGGGGGGATTAAGGAGTTAAACGGGATTACTGGTGTACTGGCGGGCAAACTGGCGCTATCTGGGAGGGGTTAACTGGGGGGGTGGGGGGGCGATCAGGGGGTTAAATGTGACCTAGGTGTGTTCTAACTGTAAATGTGTAGTGTTTTACTCACTTTTACTGTTTCTTCTTCTCTGTCTGGAACGGAATGTGTCCAGGCAGAGAAGAATGACATCATATCTTGTCCTGTGTAAACTTCAACACAGGACAGGATAGGACAGGGACCGATCATCTGATTTCAGTCAGACATCACTGGCTGAAATCTAATGATTGATCCCTCCGGGATCGAATGGTGTCACCCGCGGGTCGGCGGGAGCGCGCGCGCCCCCTGCGGGCGAAAACGTCGGGAGCGCGGAACCCGTTTTAAAACGTGATTTTTGCGCCTCAGTTCCGCCCTGCACACGTATATATACAGTGGCAGGGCGGCAAGCGGTTAATCACCACTGGGGTTTTTATTTTTTGATAAATTAACAAAAAAAAGACCGAAAATTTTGAAAAAAAAAACACGTTTTTCTTTGTTTCTGTTATAAAAGTTTGCAAATAAATTATTGTTCTTCATAAATTTAGGCCAAGATGTATTCTGCTACATGTCTTTGGTGAAAATAACCCAAATTAGAATGTATTTTTTAGTTTGTAGGAAAGTTATAGAGTTCGCAAACTATGGGATAGATCTGAAAATTGATCAATCCTGAAGTACTGACGGCCAATCTAATATCTTGAGGTCCCAGAATGTCAGAACAGTACAGATATCCCCAAATGACCCCTTTTTGGAGAGTAGACAGTCTGACGTACTTCATAAGAGGCATGGCGAGTTTTTTGAAGTTGTATTTTTTTTGTCATCATTTTTTGGAAAATGAAAAAATGCAAAAAATAATTTTCACAATTTTTTTTTTTTATATACTGTCACCAGTGCAGTACAGCGTCATCATATTACTGGCATGGCGGTGATCAGGGACACTGACTGGTGACAGTATGAAAAAAAAAATATACATTTTTAATTTTTTTTATTATTTTTCATTATTTATTAAATGTTTTTTCTTTTTCTATGATTTTTTTTTCATATTTCACTATGTCCAAAATAGTACAATGTTACCATAGTAACATTGTACTACTTTGGAGAAGTGATCAGTATTTTTATTTTTTTTTTACTCAGTTTGCTTATAGCGGTGGTCGGCAAGCCGCGGCTCGCGAGCCACATGCGGCTCTTTACACACTTCAATGCGGCTCTTCTGTGTGCCGGGCGCCCGCTCCCCTCCCTCCTCTCGGGCGGCCGCCCCAAAAGTCAGGACTCTGCAGCTAGCCCAGGAATGGGCAAACTACGGCCCGGCAGACCTTTTAATCCGGCCCGCGGAGCGTGGCAAACATTGGCTGTCAGGATGTAGGCGGGGCAGCCAGGATGTAGGCGGGGCAGCGTGACGAACTCCTCTCCTCTCACAGTCCGCCCTGAAGACCGGAACGGCGCGGGAACACGGCGAGAGGAACGCGCGGAGCAAAGGTAAGTGAATTGACACAATATGGGGAATGAATTACTATAGGGGGGATGACTTACTATGGGGGATGAATTACTATATGGGGGATTAATTACTATGGGGGATGAATTACTATATGGGGGATGAATTACTATATGGGGGATGAATTACTATGGGGGATGAATTACACTATGGGGGATGAATTACTACGGGGGATGAATTACTATATGGGGGATGAATTACTATGGGGGATGAATTACTATATGGGGGATGTATTTTCAGTTTTAAAAATGTGGCTCTCAAAATAAATTTCAATCGTGGTTTTGGCGAGATTTGGCTCAGTTGAAAAAAAAAGGTTGCCCACCACTGGTTTATAGCAAAGAATTACTTTGCTATAAGCAAGCATTTACCTGAATGACATCGATTCATTCAGTTTTTTTTTTTTTGTGCTTAGCTGTGATTTGGCCACAGCTAATCACATGAGATGTGCATGTGATCTGTGGGACCATTCACAGCTAGACACTAGTATACAATGGATGGCATGAATGAAGCCATCCATTGTATACAACTGTTATGTGACCTGCTGTGATTGGTCACAGCAAGTCACATGGTACCGGCAACGGGGGCCAGTACTCAGATCTGTCATAGGCCGTGTCCGAGGTACACTGCCAGTGACAGATCGCGCCGCTGTGATCTAGTGCGTTTTCCCTGCCGCCATTTGGCTGTTGGCCAGGAGGGAAGTGGTTAACCTCTTCAGCCCCAGCCACTGCATATGTACGTTTGCAGGGCGGCACGGCTGCGCAAAACCACGTTTTAAAATGTAGTTTTGCAAAACAGGTAGGGGGCGCGCGTCCACCCTACCTGTCCCGGGGGTGTCAGCAGCGGGTCTCTGCCGCCGGGTCACGGCCGGTCATTACATTACATTACATTACATTACATTGAGTTTATATAGCGCCAAAGGGTTTGCTCAGCGCTGTACAATAGAGGGGGGGACAATACATGAAACATTACAGCAGCTACGAACAGCACACGAGGAATAAGTGGTCCCTACTCTTTCGAGCTTACAATCTGGGAGGGAGGGGGTAGTGGTACAGGAGGAAGTGGCTGTGGGGGATGGAGTGGTAGGAGGAATGAAGGAGAGCAGCAGTTAGGTGAGGGTGGGGTAGGCTTCCCTGAAGAGGTGGGTTTTCAGGGAGCGCCTGAAGGTGAGGAGGGAAGGTGACAGTCTGATGGATTGGGGTAGTGAGTTCCAGAGGATGGGGGAGGACCTGGAGAAGTCTTGCAGACGTGCGTGTGAGGAGGAGACCAGGGAGCAAGATAGAAGGAGGTCCTGTGAAGAGCGAAGGGTACGGGTAGGGTGGTACTTGGGAATCAGGTCGGTGAGGTAGTTAGGGGCAGTGTTGTGAATGGCTTTGTAGGTCAGAGTGAGTAGTTTGAATTTGATGCGTTGGGCGATAGGGAGCCAGTGGAGGGAGAGGCAGAGGGGGGTGGCAGAGGTGGAGCGGCTGGTGAGGTGGATGAGTCTGGCAGCTGAGTTCAGGATGGTCTGAAGCGGGGAGAGTTTGCACTGGGGTAGGCCGGTGAGGAGGGAGTTGCAGTAGTCAAGGCGTGAGATAATCAGGGAGTGCACAAGTAGTTTAGCGGTGTCTGGGGTAAGGAAGGTGCGTATTTTGGCGATATTGCGGAGGTGGAGCCTGCATGTGTTTGTCAGTGATTTGACATGAGGTTGGAAGGAGAGGTTAGAGTCCAGAATGACCCCAAGGACTTTGGCTTGCGGGGCGGGATTGATGGTGGTGATGTTAGTAGTGATGGATAGGATGGGGGGGGGGCGCGGGCAGGAGGGAAGACGAGAAGCTCGGTTTTGGAGAGGTTGAGTTTGAGGAAATGGAGCGACATCCAGTCAGAGATGTCGTTTAGGAGGTGAGTGATGCGGGCGGAGAAAGTGGAGGTGAGGTGAGGGGTGGAGAGGTAAATTTGAGTGTCATCAGCATAGAGATGGTAGTTGAAGCCGTGGGAGTGTATGAGTTTGCCAAGGGAGGAGGTGTAGATGGAGAAGAGAAGGGGTCCAAGGACAGAGCCCTGGGGGACCCCAACAGAGAGGGGAGGGAAGTGGAGGTGGCACCATTGTAGGAAACGCTGAAGGAGCGTCGGGATAGGTAAGAGGAGAACCAGGAGAGAGCGGTGTCTCTGACGCCAAGGGAGAATAGTTTATTAAGGAGGAGGGGGTGGTCAACTGTGTCGAAGGCCGCGGAGAGGTCCAGGAGGAGGAGGACAGAGTAGTCGCCTTTGGCTTTGGCGGTAAGTAGGTCGTTGGTGATTTTGAGGAGGGCGGTTTCGGTGGAGTGTAGGGGACGGAAGCCGGACTGTAGTGGATCAAGGAGGTTGTTGTCAGTTAGGTGGGCGCTTAGGCGGTTGTAGACTAAGCGCTCCAGGAGTTTGGAAGTGAGTGGCAGCAGGGAGATGGGTCTGAGGTTGTTTGGGTCAGAGGGGTCCAGGGAGGGCTTTTTGAGTATGGGGGTGATGTGCGCATGCTTTAGGGGGGAGGGGAATACGCCGGTAGAGAGGGAGAGATTGAAGATGTGGGTGAGGGAGCAGATGAGGGAAGAGGGGGGTGACTGGAGGAGTCGAGAGGGGATAGGGTCTAGGGGGCAGGTAGTGAGGCGGGCTTCAGAGAAGACCCTGGTGACTTCCTCAGTGGTAGCGGGGCTGAAGGAGTGCAGAGCTGGTGGGGTTACGGTAAGCGGGGTCTTGGGTGTGGAGGGGGGCAGTGCGGTTGCGAGGTCAGAGGAGGGAAGAGATGAGGGGGAGATAGGGGGGGGGAGGCTAGGTGGGGAGGTAGATTGCGAGTTGACTATGTCCTGACGGATAGCATCAATTTTATTGTGGAAATGAGTGGCAATCTCGTGGGCGGTGAGTGAGGTACTGAGTGGAGGAGGGGGGGGAGAGAGCAGGGAGTTGAAGGTGGAGAAGAGTCGGCGAGGGCAGGAGGAGAGGGTGTTAATCAGGTTTACGAAGTAAGCCTGCTTGGCGGCGTGGAGGGAGGAGGTGTAAGTGAGGAAGGCAGATTTGTAGAGGGAGAATGAACGGGGGGACCTGGTTTTGCGCCATAGTCTCTCCAGCGCACGACTGCGACGTTTGAGGCATTTAGTGTGGTCGTTCTGCCATGGTTGGAGCGGTCTGGGTTTGATGTAGCGTGTGGTTAGGGGTGCCAGAGAGTCTAGGGTAGCTGATAGTGAGTCGTTGTACGTGTTAGTGGCTAGGTCAGGACAAGACAGTGGAAGGATTCTGTCGTGTAGGCGGTCGGCAGCTGAGTGGAGGGGGGCCGGGTTCAGGTTGCGAAGGTTGCGGCTGGTGATGGTTTGGCGCTCTGGGGGGGGGGAGTTAGGGGAAGGGGAGATGGAGAACGTGAGGAGGTGGTGGTCGGAGAGAGGGAAGGGGGTGTTAGAGAACTGGTTGAGGGTACAGAGGTGGGAGAAGGCGAGGTCCAGGGTGTTCCCAATGATGTGGGTGGAGGATTGAGTGTGCTGTGTGAGCGCGAAGGAGGAGGTTAGGTGGAGGAATTGGGAAGTAGCCGGGCTGTTGTCATTGATGGGGATATTGAAGTCCCCGAGGATGATGGTTGGTAGCTCAGAGGAGAGGAAGAAGGGAAGCCAGGCAGCGAAGTCATCCAGGAAGCGGGGTATGGATCCGGGAGGCCTGTAGATCACTGCGATCCTTAGGGGGGTGGGTGAGAAGAGCCGGATGCAGTGAGCCTCGAAGGAGGAGAAAGTTAGGGAGGGAGGATTAGGGAGGACCTGGAAGGTGCTCAGCGGTGATAGGAGCAGGCCGACCCCACCACCTTTGTGACCGCTCAGTCTTGGTGAATGGGACCAGACGAGACCTCCATAGGAGAGTGCCGCAGGGGAGGTGGAGTCAGTGGCCTGTACCCAGGTTTCGGTGATGGCTAGGAGGTTAAGGGAGATAAAGAGGTCATGGATGGCAGTAAGTTTGTTGCAGACCGAGCGGGCGTTCAGGAGTGCAACCGAGAGAGGGGGGATGGATGCGGGGAGAAGGGGCACAGATATGAGGTTGAGGGGGTTACGGCAGCTGGCGGGAGCAGGGGGGTCCCTAGAGGAGGGGTGAGGTGGCGAGGGGCCAGGGTTCGGGGAGATGTCCCCAGCAGATAGGAGAAGGAGAAGGGTGAGGAAGGTGGCATGGGAATGGGAAGTGTAGGAGCGTGTGGGTCTGATAGTGGTGGCACGTGGGTCGACGGGGGAGTGGAGTAGCAGGAGGAGGTGGTGAGTGCCGTAGTGGGGAGAGGGGAGTAGTGAAGGGGCAATGTAGAGCTGTTTTGGGGGGGTAGGCGGGTAGAGGGAGGCGATTTTTGGGATGGTGGAGAGGAAAATGAGGAGGAGGAGTGCAGGAGGCATGTTGGGGTGGGTGCGGTGACAGTTGGGTCAGGGGAGGTGAAGGGATACAGGTCAGGGCAAGGTGTGTGGGGAATCTGTGTTACCATGGGAGAGTCATTTGAGTCCTTCTGTAGGGGTAGAGTGAGGGTGGAGGGCGGCAGCTGGTTGGCAGCAGTCTGTGGGTGCAGTAAGCTGGCGACCATGGGTGCTGTGGCATGTCTTCAGTGGGTACGGTGGTTCGGCTAGTGGAGGGGTCGTAGGGTGCGATGGCTGGGGGTGATGGTAGGCACGGCGACTGGTGATGCTGGCGGCTCGGTGACTGGGGTTGTTGAGGCCAGGCGTCGGGTGCTGAGGGCTCGGCGTCGTGAGGCGCTGAAGGTGTTGAAGGATCGTCATCAGAGTCGAGCGGGGCGTTGCGGTAGCGATCGTCGGCCCTGCGTGGTTTGTGCTCAACCGTGATCTGTTGCGGCCGGTAGGAGAGACCGCAGCTTCAAGGGTCGTGGTGGGCCATTAGTCGCCGGGGCGTCGCCAGAGGGAATAGCGTGCCGGAAATCAGGGTGCTGGGCGAGCGTTCCCTGGTGTGGTGGCTGGCTGGTAATCCCAGGTGGGGTGGTGGGCAGGGGATCCCCGGTGGGATGGTGGCCGTGCTATCCCTGGTGGGGTAGTAGCGATCCCTGGAGGGATAGTGGCTTAGGGTCCCTGGTGGTTTGGGGTTTCAGGTGGATGGTGGGATCCCTGAGTGAGTGAGTCCCTGGAGGCTGGCGGTGTGATGGTGGTTGGGCTCCCTGGTGGGTAGTGGGCGCCCCTGGTGAAGTACCTGGTGTCCTGGAGCGTCGGTGGATCCCTCCTGGGTTAGCAGGACCGTTGGTGGTGGTGGTAGCTTCCCGGAGCAGCGGAGGCGTCCCGCCGCGGCCGCAATTCCCGCCGCGATTCCAGCCACGGCTGGCAGGAAACACCGCGGCTTCGGGTGCCGCGGTAGGCCTCAGGCTGCTGCGAACCGCCGGAGCTCCGCTGGAGGGACGGAGTGACTGTGGGTGTTGGTGGGGACCTCGGCAGCAGACACAGGGGCCCGGATGGGCCCTGATGGCAGCGGTAGGGGCGCAGGGGTGATCCCCTGATCGGCGGGGACCGAGGAGCAGAGTGGCAGTAGTCCGGGCTGATGTCCGGCGATCCTGGTCGGCCGCGCCAGAAATCGAGGCCGCGGCTTCAGGTGCCGGGTAGGCCGCACGTCCCGGAGCTCCGGGAGAAAGGTCCAGTGGCCTTCCCTGGCTGGCGAACAGGGACCGGAGGGTCGTGGGGCCCCCGTCAGGGTCCGCTGCCGCCCAGATGGCAGCGGATTGGGGCCGGGGGAGCAGGAGCTCGCCGAGACACGTCCGTCTCGCCGGACGTCCGGATGTTTAAATTGCGCGGTCATGCAACACTGCACCCAAATTAAATTTACATCCTTTTTTTTCCCAACATTACCGGCCGTTTCCCCGCGATTCGCGGTGATCGCTGATCGAGAGTAGGGCTGCATTGTTTATACACAGCCCTGCTATCTGTCAGTTCCCTGACAGCTCGTGACAAGCTGAAGAGGGAGAGAAGAGTTTCTCTCTCTCGATCAGCTTGTCCCTGTCCAGCACACACCCCTGCCCCCTAGTAAAACACTCCCTTCACACAGTAAACCCTAAAAATGTTAACCCCTTCCTCCCCAGTGCCATGAGTACAGTGTCAGTGGGTTTTTTTTTCACTGATCACTGTATTGGTGTCACTGGGGATGTCGCTGATCGCCGCCATTATTAGCATAAAAAAAATTAAAAATCCCAGTATCTTTCCCGCCATTTGTAAACGCTATAACTTTCATGTAAACCAATTAATTTACACGTATTGGGATTTTTTTTAGCAGAGACATGTCGCAGAATGCATTTTGGATGAAATTTGTGACTAAATTTGATTTTTTAATTTTTTTTACTGGACATGTTTTATAGCAAAAAGTCCAAAATATTGTTTTTTTTTCTCAAAATTGTCAGCCTTTTTTTTTATAGCACAAAAAAATAAAAACGCACAGGCGATCAAATACCACCGAAAGAAAGCTCAATTTGTTGGGAAAAAAAAGGATGTAAATTTAATTTGGGTGCAGTGTTGCATGACCGCGCAATTGTCAGTTAAAGTAACGCAGCGCCGTAACACAAACCTCTTCTGTAACCGCTTCCTGGCCACCCTACAGCAGAAATACTGCCACAGGGCGGCATGGGTACGCAATATCACATATATATATATATATTATATATATATATATATATACGTGATTTGCGCTCCCGTGGTTTTCACACCCCTCCCAGATAGCGTCAGATTGCCCGTCAGTACACCAGTCATCACATTTAAACCCTTGATTGCCAGGAGTACGCTCATGTACAATAAACCTCCATTGCTAGTATAGTGTCTGAACGGGTCAATATCTTTGATCAGGTCAGCACTATACCAGCGTTCACATTAGTAAAGCGTCCCCAAAAACGCAGCGTTAGCGGGATCAGCCCCGGCACCTGCCAACACCTGCGTTTAGCCCCTACGCTTACCCCCCCTTCTCCCCAAGCAAGTGCAGTGTCAGTAGGTCACTGTCATTTGATACATTGCACAGAAAACCTCAGTGTTCGCAGAATCAGGCCTGATCTCTGTTAGCACTTGTCGGTAAATTTTGATGACTCTCACATGCAGCAGAGTGCCAGTGCTAGTGCCGCGCTACCTTTTGGTGAACTGTCGAGTACCAGCGGTCTAGTACATACTAATCTTTCACATACCTCCTTGATTTTTGGAGTTGTTTTTCACGGAATATCTGTATGCGTTGATTGTGGATCAAAGCAGTTTATATGCACAACAATTTATTGCCGCCAACCCAAATTCAAACCTTGCCAGACCATTCGCATGGAAACTCATTATGGTTTTCAAATTTACATTATTTTTGGGCCCAACCCTCAACATGGGCATTACTAAAAGAAATGAATTGCGGTTGTATTGGTCCGCAGTCCCGATTCAACATATGCCCGTATAATGTGTTTTATGCATTTCTCATCCTCGGGGTAACCCTGAATTTGACCGGCTCCACAAAATTCAGCCCCTCGCAAATCACCTTAACCTAAAATTTGCAGATGTCTATACTCCCCAGCAAAACATCTGCGTTGATGAGTCCCTTATTAATTTTTCTGGCCGCCTTGCATTCAAACAATATCTCCCCTGCAAGCTTGCCAGATATGGGGTCAAGATGTAGAAGAAATGTGAGAGGACAACAGGCTATACCAGGGGCGGACTGACAACTCATGGGGCCCCCGGGCAATAGGGGATCATGGGGCCCCTGTGTCCTTGCCCAAACTGAAAAAAGCCTATGAAAAAGGTACCAGGGGCATCTCATGGGGCCCCCTACTGACCCCGGGCCCTCGGGCAGTGCCCGAGTTTCCAAATGGTCAGTCTGCCCCTGGGCTATACTTATAAGTTTCGGATTTATGAGGGAAAAGATAGTCACGTGGAGCCCCCTCCCGGATGCCCAGACTACATGGGGAGCAGTGGCAAGATAGTTTGGGACTTGGTGTCATCATTTCTCCATATGGGGTACCACTTATACGTGGACAATTTTTATTCAAGCGTGCCACTATTTAGACATTTATTCAATCTTGGAACTGGCACTTGTGGCAAAGTGTGACCTAATGTGTGCCCACCATTAGAAGTGGGTGGATGCAGGGCGGTATATTCTAATGGTGGGCATACCACACACTTTTTCTGGCAGAGATTTCTTCTCATTTTTTCATTCAGTCCACTGGCTGAATACAAAAAAAAAAATGTAAAAATAATTTTAAAAAAATCAAAATAACTAAAAAAAAAACAAATTTGCCCCTCCCATGCGAGCACGCCTGTGTGCACAAGCCTTGACCCTGTGCCGTTATGTAAACAGCGGTTGCACCATGCATGTGAGGTATTGCCGTGAACATCAGATCAAGGGCAGTAATTCTAACACTAGACCTCCTCTGTAAATCTAAAATGGTGGCTTTTAAAGGCTTTTAAAGCGCTGCCTATGGATATTAAAAATGTTTGCAGTTTGTCACCATTGAACGGGGCATGCGCAGTTTTAAAGCATGTCATGTTTGGTATATATTTACTCGGCATACCATTATCTTTTATATTTTACCAAACAATTGGCCAATATATTGTGTTTTTGTGCATTTAAAGTAAAACAAGTGTATTTTTTTTTTTTAATTGCTTTTGAAAAATCGCTGCGCGAGTACTATGTGCCATAAAAAATTGTAGTACCTACCATTTTATTCACTAGGGTGTCTGCTTTAAAAAATATATAATGTTTGGGGGTTTAAATTAATTTCCTAGCAAAAAATACTGATTTTTTCATGTGAACAAAAAGGATTGGTTTTCAGGTGGTTAGAAGAGTGAATGATGTGTGGCATAAACTTCTAATGCTGGGCATAAAACGCCCCCACCCCCCAAAATGACCCCTTTTGGGAAAGTAGTCACCCCAAACTATTTGCTGAGAGGAATGTTGAATCAATAGAAGAATTTATTTTTTTACCACAAGTTTTTGGAAAATGACAAAAAATAAAATTACACAAAATTGTCTTTGAAATAATTTATTGCTCACACAAGCCATATGTATATGTGGAATCACTCCCCAAAATACATTCTGCTACTTCTCCCGAGTATGGGGGTGCCACATATGAGAGACTTTTTGGCAGTCTAGCCAAGTACAGGACCCCAAAATCCAATAAGCACCTTCAGGCTTTTAAAGGGCTTTATTTCCTCATTACACTTCCTGACTACCTATCACAGTTTCGGAGGCCCTGGAATGCCAGAATAGCACCAAACCCCCCCAAATGACCCCTTTTTGGAAAGTAGACACCCAAAGGAATTTGATAAGAAGCATGGTAAGTATTTTGAAGATCTCATTTGTTGCCACAAGTTTTTGGAAAATGAAGAAAGAAAATAAAAACATATTTTTCTTTTCTTTTTTATATTTCAAAACCTTGTGAGAAAAAATGAGATCTGCAAAATACTTACCATGCCTCTTTTTAAATTCCTTGGAGTGTCTACTTTCCAAAAAGGGGTCATTTGGGGGGGGGGGGGTTTGTGCTATCCTGGCATTTCAGGGCCTCCGAACCTGTGATAGGTAGTGGGGAAGTGAAATGAAGAAGTTACGCACCTTCAGGCTTTCAAAGTGGTCATTGGATTTCAGGATCCTGTATGTGGCTAGGCTCCCAAAAAGTGTCACACGTGTGGTATCCTCATACTCGGTAGAAGTAGCAGAATGTATTTTGGGGTGTAATTCCACATATACCCATGGCTTGTGCAAGAAATAAATCATTTAAATGACAATTTTGTGTAAAAAAAAAAAAAAAAAAAAAAGTTTGTCATTTTCCAGAAACTTGTGGAAAAAAAAATAAATCTTCCATGGACACAATATGTCTCTCAGCAGATAGCTTAGGGTGTCTGCTTTCCGAAAAGGGGTCATTTGGGGGTGTTTGTTCTATCCTGGTATTTTAGCACCTCAAGAGATGTGATGGGTGGTCAGAAAGTAAAAGCTGTGAAAATTTCAAATTATCTATACCATAGTTTGTAGACGCTATAACTTTCACACAAAGCGATCAATATACACTTATTGGGATTTGTTTTACCAAAAACATGTAGCAGAATACATTTGGGCTTAAATTTATGACTAACTTTGAGTTTACGATATATTTTTTATAGCTGAAAGTAGAAAATATTGTTTTTTTTTGAAAATTTTTGTGGTTTTTTTGTTTATAGCGCAAAAAATAAAAAGCGCACAGGTGATAAAATACCACCAAAAGAAAGCTCTATTTGTGTGAAAAAAAGGACGTAAATTTCGTTTGGGTACAGCATTGCATGACCGCGCAATTATCATTTGAATTAGTGCAGCGCCAAACAGCAAAAAAAGGCCTGGTCATTAAGGGGGGTAAATCCTCAGGAGCTCAAGTGGTTAACCACTTCCAGTCCGGACTCTTGTACCCGCACTGGGACCATGAAAGGCTTTCCAAATAGATAAAATGAGAGAAAATGAATGTTAAAAAAAATAAACAAAGCCCCAAAAAAAAAAAAAATTTGGTAACATCCATTTATCTCATGTCCAGTACATACATAGACGCACTTGGCAGAGGTAAGCCTCGAACCTACGACCATGCACTCTTTGGACGGGCACTCTCCCTACTGTGCTATGTCTGTTACCAGGTATAGACTCTGTCAAACTGACCCTTGTTTTCAAAAACTGCCAACTGTCACCTGCCCAATGTCAAGTAGCTATAGTGCAGTGCTAATCCGCTTCCATACTGGGCACTTTTACCCCCTTCCTGCCCAGGGCAATTTTCAGCTTTCAGCGCTCTCACACTTTGAATGACAATTGCGCGCTCATACAACATTGTACCCAAACTAAAATTTTACCATTTTTTTCACACAACTAGAGCTTTCTTTTGGTGGTATTTAACCACTTGAGCTTCTGAGGATTTACCCTCCTTAATGACCAGGCCTTTTTTTGCTGTTTGGCGCTGCACTAATTCAAATGATAATTGCGCGGTCATGCAATGCTGTACCCAAACGAAATTTACGTCCTTTTTTTCACACAAATAGAGCTTTCTTTTGGTGGTATTTTAACACCTGTGCGCTTTTTATTTTTTGCGCTATAAACAAACAAACACAAAAATTTTGAAAAAAAACAATATTTTCTTCTTTCAGCTATAAAAAATATATCGTAAACTCAAAGTTAGTCATAAATTTAAGCCAAAATGTATTCTGCTCCATGTTTTTGGTAAAAAAAAATCCCAATAAGTGTATATTGATTGCTTTGTGTGAACGTTATAGCGTCTACAAACTATGGTATAGATACTGTAATTTATGCCTTTTTTTGCTATACAGCACTGCACTAATTCAAATGATAATTGCGCGGTCATGCAATGCTGTACCCAAACGAAATTTACGTCCTTTTTTTCACACAAATAGAGCTTTCTTTTGGTGGTATTTTATCACCTGTGCGCTTTTTATTGTTTGCGCTATAAACAAAAAAAACACAAAAACTTTGAAAAAAAACAATAATTTCTACTTTCAGCTATAAAAAATATATCGCAAACTCAAAGTTAGTCATAAATTTAATCCAAAATGTATTCTGCTACATGTTTTTGGTAAAAAAAAAATCCCGTGCATTAGCGGGCAAACTGGCGCTATATGGGAGGGGCGCTAACACTATCGGAAGTCACCAGTGACACTAATACAGTGATCAGTAAAAATCTGTTCACTGTAATCAATGACACTGGTGACAGGGCAGTGAAGGGGTTAACTGGGGGGGTGGGGGGTGATCAAGGGGTTAAATGGGATTACTGGTGTACTAGCAGGCAAACTGGGGCTATCTGGGAGGGGCGATAACCCTATCGGAAGTCGCCAGCGACACTGATACAGTGATCAGTAAAAATCGGTTCACTGATCCGTGACACTGGCGGCAGGGCAGTGAAGGGGTTAACTGGGGGGGATTAAGGAGTTAAACGGGATTACTGGTGTACTGGCGGGCAAACTGGCGCTATCTGGGAGGGGTTAACTGGGGGGGTGGGGGGGCGATCAGGGGGTTAAATGTGACCTAGGTGTGTTCTAACTGTAAATGTGTAGTGTTTTACTCACTTTTACTGTTTCTTCTTCTCTGTCTGGAACGGAATGTGTCCAGGCAGAGAAGAATGACATCATATCTTGTCCTGTGTAAACTTCAACACAGGACAGGATAGGACAGGGACCGATCATCTGATTTCAGTCAGACATCACTGGCTGAAATCTAATGATTGATCCCTCCGGGATCGAATGGTGTCACCCGCGGGTCGGCGGGAGCGCGCGCGCCCCCTGCGGGCGAAAACGTCGGGAGCGCGGAACCCGTTTTAAAACGTGATTTTTGCGCCTCAGTTCCGCCCTGCACACGTATATATACAGTGGCAGGGCGGCAAGCGGTTAATCACCACTGGGGTTTTTATTTTTTGATAAATTAACAAAAAAAAGACCGAAAATTTTGAAAAAAAAAACACGTTTTTCTTTGTTTCTGTTATAAAAGTTTGCAAATAAATTATTGTTCTTCATAAATTTAGGCCAAGATGTATTCTGCTACATGTCTTTGGTGAAAATAACCCAAATTAGAATGTATTTTTTAGTTTGTAGGAAAGTTATAGAGTTCGCAAACTATGGGATAGATCTGAAAATTGATCAATCCTGAAGTACTGACGGCCAATCTAATATCTTGAGGTCCCAGAATGTCAGAACAGTACAGATATCCCCAAATGACCCCTTTTTGGAGAGTAGACAGTCTGACGTACTTCATAAGAGGCATGGCGAGTTTTTTGAAGTTGTATTTTTTTTGTCATCATTTTTTGGAAAATGAAAAAATGCAAAAAATAATTTTCACAATTTTTTTTTTTTATATACTGTCACCAGTGCAGTACAGCGTCATCATATTACTGGCATGGCGGTGATCAGGGACACTGACTGGTGACAGTATGAAAAAAAAAATATACATTTTTAATTTTTTTTATTATTTTTCATTATTTATTAAATGTTTTTTCTTTTTCTATGATTTTTTTTTCATATTTCACTATGTCCAAAATAGTACAATGTTACCATAGTAACATTGTACTACTTTGGAGAAGTGATCAGTATTTTTATTTTTTTTTTACTCAGTTTGCTTATAGCGGTGGTCGGCAAGCCGCGGCTCGCGAGCCACATGCGGCTCTTTACACACTTCAATGCGGCTCTTCTGTGTGCCGGGCGCCCGCTCCCCTCCCTCCTCTCGGGCGGCCGCCCCAAAAGTCAGGACTCTGCAGCTAGCCCAGGAATGGGCAAACTACGGCCCGGCGGACCTTTTAATCCGGCCCGCGGAGCGTGGCAAACATTGGCTGTCAGGATGTAGGCGGGGCAGCCAGGATGTAGGCGGGGCAGCGTGACGAACTCCTCTCCTCTCACAGTCCGCCCTGAAGACCGGAACGGCGCGGGAACACAGCGAGAGGAACGCGCGGAGCAAAGGTAAGTGAATTGACACAATATGGGGAATGAATTACTATAGGGGGGATGACTTACTATGGGGGATGAATTACTATATGGGGGATTAATTACTATGGGGGATGAATTACTATATGGGGGATGAATTACTATATGGGGGATGAATTACTATATGGGGGATGAATTACTATGGGGGATGAATTACACTATGGGGGATGAATTACACTATGGGGGATGAATTACTATATGGGGGATTAATTACTATGGGGGATGAATTACTATATGGGGGATGAATTACTATATGGGGGATGAATTACTATGGGGGATGAATTACACTATGGGGGATGAATTACTACGGGTGATGAATTACTATATGGGGGATGAATTACTATGGGGGATGAATTACTATATGGGGGATGTATTTTCAGTTTTAAAAATGTGGCTCTCAAAATAAATTTCAATCGTGGTTTTGGCGAGATTTGGCTCAGTTGAAAAAAAAAGGTTGCCCACCACTGGTTTATAGCAAAGAATTACTTTGCTATAAGCAAGCATTTACCTGAATGACATCGATTCATTCAGTTTTTTTTTTTTTGTGCTTAGCTGTGATTTGGCCACAGCTAATCACATGACATGTGCATGTGATCTGTGGGACCATTCACAGCTAGACACTAGTATACAATGGATGGCATGAATGAAGCCATCCATTGTATACAACTGTTATGTGACCTGCTGTGATTGGTCACAGCAAGTCACATGGTACCGGCAACGGGGGCCAGTACTCAGATCTGTCATAGGCCGTGTCCGAGGTACACTGCCAGTGACAGATCGCGCCGCTGTGATCTAGTGCGTTTTTCCTGCCGCCATTCGGCTGTTGGCCAGGAGGGAAGTGGTTAACCTCTTCAGCCCCAGCCACTGCATATGTACGTTTGCAGGGCGGCACGGCTGCGCAAAACCACGTTTTAAAATGTAGTTTTGCAAAACAGGTAGGGGGCGCACGTCCACCCTACCTGTCCCGCGGGTGTCAGCAGCGGGTCTCTGCCGCCGGGTCACGGCCGGTCATTACCGGCCGTTTCCCCGCGATTCGCGGTGATCGCTGATCGAGAGTAGGGCTGCATTGTTTATACACAGCCCTGCTATCTGTCAGTTCCCTGACAGCTCGTGACAAGCTGAAGAGGGAGAGAAGAGTTTCTCTCTCTCGATCAGCTTGTCCCTGTCCAGCACACACCCCTGCCCCCTAGTAAAACACTCCCTTCACACAGTAAACCCTAAAAATGTTAACCCCTTCCTCCCCAGTGCCATGAGTACAGTGTCAGTGGGTTTTTTTTTCACTGATCACTGTATTGGTGTTAGTGGGGATGTCGCTGATCGCCGCCATTATTAGCATAAAAAAAATTAAAAATCCCAGTATCTTTCCCGCCATTTGTAAACGCTATAACTTTCATGTAAACCAATTAATTTACACGTATTGGGATTTTTTTTAGCAGAGACATGTCGCAGAATGCATTTTTAATGAAATTTGTGACTAAATTTGATTTTTTAATTTTTTTTACTGGACATGTTTTATAGCAAAAAGTCCAAAATATTGTTTTTTTTTTCTCAAAATTGTCAGCCTTTTTTTTTATAGCACAAAATTAAAAACGCACAGGCGATCAAATACCACCGAAAGAAAGCTCAATTTGTTGGGAAAAAAAAGGATGTAAATTTAATTTGGGTGCAGTGTTGCATGACCGCGCAATTGTCAGTTAAAGTAACGCAGCGCCGTAACACAAACCTCTTCTGTAACCGCTTCCTGGCCACCCTACAGCAGAAATACTGCCACAGGGCGGCATGGGTACGCAATATCACATATATATATATATATAGATATATATACGTGATTTGCGCTCCCGTGGTTTTCACACCCCTCCCAGATAGCGTCAGATTGCCCGTCAGTACACCAGTCATCACATTTAAACCCTTGATTGCCAGGAGTACGCTCATGTACAATAAACCTCCATTGCTAGTATAGTGTCTGAACGGGTCAATATCTTTGATCAGGTCAGCACTATACCAGCGTTCACATTAGTAAAGCGTCCCCAAAAACGCAGCGTTAGCGGGATCAGCCCCGGCACCTGCCAACACCTGCGTTTAGCCCCTACGCTTACCCCCCCTTCTCCCCAAGCAAGTGCAGTGTCAGTAGGTCACTGTCATTTGATACATTGCACACAAAACCGCAGTGTTCGCAGAATCAGGCCTGATCTCTGTTAGCACTTGTCGGTAAATTTTGATGACTCTCACATGCAGCAGAGTGCCAGTGCTAGTGCCGCGCTACCTTTTGGTGAACTGTCGAGTACCAGCGGTCTAGTACATACTAATCTTTCACATACCTCCTTGATTTTTGGAGTTGTTTTTCACGGAATATCTGTATGCGTTGATTGTGGATCAAAGCAGTTTATATGCACAACAATTTATTGCCGCCAACCCAAATTCAAACCTTGCCAGACCATTCGCATGGAAACTCATTATGGTTTTCAAATTTACATTTTTTTTGGGCCCAACCCTCAACATGGGCATTACTAAAAGAAATGAATTGCGGTTGTATTGGTCCGCAGTCCCGATTCATCATATGCCCGTATAATGTGTTTTATGCATTTCTCATCCTCGGGGTAACCCTGAATTTGACCGGCTCCACAAAATTCAGCCCCTCGCAAATCACCTTAACCTAAAATTTGCAGATGTCTATACTCCCCAGCAAAACATCTGCGTTGATGAGTCCCTTATTAATTTTTCTGGCCGCCTTGCATTCAAACAATATCTCCCCTGCAAGCTTGCCAGATATGGGGTCAAGATGTAGAAGAAATGTGAGAGGACAACAGGCTATACCAGGGGCGGACTGACAACTCATGGGGCCCCCGGGCAATAGGGGATCATGGGGCCCCTGTGTCCTTGCCCAAACTGAAAAAAGCCTATGAAAAAGGTACCAGGGGCATCTCATGGGGCCCCCTACTGACCCCGGGCCCTCGGGCAGTGCCCGAGTTTCCAAATGGTCAGTCCGCCCCTGGGCTATACTTATAAGTTTCGGATTTATGAGGGAAAAGATAGTCACGTGGAGCCCCCTCCCGGATGCCCAGACTACATGGGGAGCAGTGGCAAGATAGTTTGGGACTTGGTGTCATCATTTCTCCATATGGGGTACCACTTATACGTGGACAATTTTTATTCAAGCGTGCCACTATTTAGACATTTATTCAATCTTGGAACTGGCACTTGTGGCAAAGTGTGACCTAATGTGTGCCCACCATTAGAAGTGGGTGGATGCAGGGCGGTATATTCTAATGGTGGGCATACCACACACTTTTTCTGGCAGAGATTTCTTCTCATTTTTTCATTCAGTCCACTGGCTGCATACAAAAAAAAAAATGTAAAAATAATTTTAAAAAAATCAAAATAACTAAAAAAAAAACAAATTTGCCCCTCCCATGCGAGCACGCCTGTGTGCACAAGCCTTGACCCTGTGCCGTTATGTAAACAGCGGTTGCACCATGCATGTGAGGTATTGCCGTGAACATCAGATCAAGGGCAGTAATTCTAACACTAGACCTCCTCTGTAAATCTAAAATGGTGGCTTTTAAAGGCTTTTAAAGCGCTGCCTATGGATATTAAAAATGTTTGCAGTTTGTCACCATTGAACGGGGCATGCGCAGTTTTAAAGCATGTCATGTTTGGTATATATTTACTCGGCATACCATTATCTTTTATATTTTACCAAACAATTGGCCAATATATTGTGTTTTTGTGCATTTAAAGTAAAACAAGTGTATTTTTTTTTTTTAATTGCTTTTGAAAAATCGCTGCGCGAGTACTATGTGCCATAAAAAATTGTAGTACCTACCATTTTATTCACTAGGGTGTCTGCTTTAAAAAATATATAATGTTTGGGGGTTTAAATTAATTTCCTAGCAAAAAATACTGATTTTTTCATGTGAACAAAAAGGATTGGTTTTCAGGTGGTTAGAAGAGTGAATGATGTGTGGCATAAACTTCTAATGCTGGGCATAAAACGCCCCCACCCCCCAAAATGACCCCTTTTGGGAAAGTAGTCACCCCAAACTATTTGCTGAGAGGAATGTTGAATCAATAGAAGAATTTATTTTTTTACCACAAGTTTTTGGAAAATGACAAAAAATAAAATTACACAAAATTGTCTTTGAAATAATTTATTGCTCACACAAGCCATATGTATATGTGGAATCACTCCCCAAAATACATTCTGCTACTTCTCCCGAGTATGGGGGTGCCACATATGAGAGACTTTTTGGCAGTCTAGCCAAGTACAGGACCCCAAAATCCAATAAGCACCTTCAGGCTTTTAAAGGGCTTTATTTCCTCATTACACTTCCTGACTACCTATCACAGTTTCGGAGGCCCTGGAATGCCAGAATAGCACCAAACCCCCCCAAATGACCCCTTTTTGGAAAGTAGACACCCAAAGGAATTTGATAAGAAGCATGGTAAGTATTTTGAAGATCTCATTTGTTGCCACAAGTTTTTGGAAAATGAAGAAAGAAAATAAAAACATATTTTTCTTTTCTTTTTTATATTTCAAAACCTTGTGAGAAAAAATGAGATCTGCAAAATACTTACCATGCCTCTTTTTAAATTCCTTGGAGTGTCTACTTTCCAAAAAGGGGTCATTTGGGGGGGGGGGGGGGGGGTTTGTGCTATCCTGGCATTTCAGGGCCTCCGAACCTGTGATAGGTAGTGGGGAAGTGAAATGAAGAAGTTACGCACCTTCAGGCTTTCAAAGTGGTCATTGGATTTCAGGCTCCTGTATGTGGCTAGGCTCCCAAAAAGTGTCACACGTGTGGTATCCTCATACTCGGTAGAAGTAGCAGAATGTATTTTGGGGTGTAATTCCACATATACCCATGGCTTGTGCAAGAAATAAATCATTTAAATGACAATTTTGTGTAAAAACAAAAAAACAAAAAAAAGTTTGTCATTTTCCAGAAACTTGTGGAAAAAAAAAAAAATCTTCCATGGACACAATATGTCTCTCAGCAGATAGCTTAGGGTGTCTGCTTTCCGAAAAGGGGTCATTTGGGGGTGTTTGTTCTATCCTGGTATTTTAGCACCTCAAGAGATGTGATGGGTGGTCAGAAAGTAAAAGCTGTGTAAATTTCAAATTATCTATACCATAGTTTGTAGACGCTATAACTTTCACACAAAGCGATCAATATACACTTATTGGGATTTGTTTTACCAAAAACATGTAGCAGAATACATTTGGGCTTAAATTTATGACTAACTTTGAGTTTACGATATATTTTTTATAGCTGAAAGTAGAAAATATTGTTTTTTTTTGAAAATTTTTGTGGTTTTTTTGTTTATAGCGCAAAAAATAAAAAGCGCACAGGTGATAAAATACCACCAAAAGAAAGCTCTATTTGTGTGAAAAAAAGGATGTAAATTTCGTTTGGGTACAGCATTGCATGACCGCGCAATTATCATTTGAATTAGTGCAGCGCCAAACAGCAAAAAAAGGCCTGGTCATTAAGGGGGGTAAATCCTCAGGAGCTCAAGTGGTTAACCACTTCCAGTCCGGACTCTTGTACCCGCACTGGGACTATGAAAGGCTTTCCAAATAGATAAAATGAGAGAAAATGAATGTTAAAAAAAATAAACAAAGCCCCAAAAAAAAAAAATTTGGTAACATCCATTTATCTCATGTCCAGTACATACATAGACGCACTTGGCAGAGGTAAGCCTCAAACCTACGACCATGCACTCTTTGGACGGGCACTCTCACTACTGTGCTATGTCTGTTACCAGGTATAGACTCTGTCAAACTGACCCTTGTTTTCAAAAACTGCCAACTGTCACCTGCCCAATGTCAAGTAGCTATAGTGCAGTGCTAAACCGCTTCCATACTGGGCACTTTTACCCCCTTCCTGCCCAGGGCAATTTTCAGCTTTCAGCGCTCTCACACTTTGAATGACAATTGCGCGCTCATACAACATTGTACCCAAACTAAAATTTTACCATTTTTTTCACACAACTAGAGCTTTCTTTTGGTGGTATTTAACCACTTGAGCTTCTGAGGATTTACCCTCCTTAATGACCAGGCCTTTTTTTGCTGTTTGGCGCTGCACTAATTCAAATGATAATTGCGCGGTCATGCAATGCTGTACCCAAACGAAATTTACGTCCTTTTTTTCACACAAATAGAGCTTTCTTTTGGTGGTATTTTAACACCTGTGCGCTTTTTATTTTTTGCGCTATAAACATACAAACACAAAAATTTTGAAAAAAACCAATATTTTCTACTTTCAGCTATAAAAAATATATCGTAAACTCAAAGTTAGTCATAAATTTAAGCCAAAATGTATTCTGCTCCATGTTTTTGGTAAAAAAAAATCCCAATAAGTGTATATTGATTGCTTTGTGTGAACGTTATAGCGTCTACAAACTATGGTATAGATACTGTAATTTATGCCTTTTTTTGCTATACAGCACTGCACTAATTCAAATGATAATTGCGCGGTCATGCAATGCTGTACCCAAACGAAATTTACGTCCTTTTTTTCACACAAATAGAGCTTTCTTTTGGTGGTATTTTATCACCTGTGCGCTTTTTATTGTTTGCGCTATAAACAAAAAAAACACAAAAACTTTGAAAAAAAACAATAATTTCTACTTTCAGCTATAAAAAATATATCGCAAACTCAAAGTTAGTCATAAATTTAATCCAAAATGTATTCTGCTACATGTTTTTGGTAAAAAAAAAATCCCGTGCATTAGCGGGCAAACTGGCGCTATATGGGAGGGGCGCTAACACTATCGGAAGTCACCAGTGACACTAATACAGTGATCAGTAAAAATCTGTTCACTGTAATCAATGACACTGGTGACAGGGCAGTGAAGGGGTTAACTGGGGGGGTGGGGGGTGATCAAGGGGTTAAATGGGATTACTGGTGTACTAGCGGGCAAACTGGGGCTATCTGGGAGGGGCGATAACCCTATCGGAAGTCGCCAGCGACACTGATACAGTGATCAGTAAAAATCGGTTCACTGATCCGTGACACTGGCGGCAGGGCAGTGAAGGGGTTAACTGGGGGGGGATTAAGGAGTTAAACGGGATTACTGGTGTACTGGCGGGCAAACTGGCGCTATCTGGGAGGGGTTAACTGGGGGGGTGGGGGGGGCGATCAGGGGGTTAAATGTGACCTAGGTGTGTTCTAACTGTAAATGTGTAGTGTTTTACTCACTTTTACTGTTTCTTCTTCTCTGTCTGGAACGGAATGTGTCCAGGCAGAGAAGAATGACATCATATCTTGTCCTGTGTAAACTTCAACACAGGACAGGATAGGACAGGGACCGATCATCTGATTTCAGTCAGACATCACTGGCTGAAATCTAATGATTGATCCCTCCGGGATCGAATGGTGTCACCCGCGGGTCGGCGGGAGCGCGCGCGCCCCCTGCGGGCGAAAACGTCGGGAGCGCGGAACCCGTTTTAAAACGTGATTTTTGCGCCTCAGTTCCGCCCTGCACACGTATATATACAGTGGCAGGGCGGCAAGCGGTTAATCACCACTGGGGTTTTTATTTTTTGATAAATTAACAAAAAAAAGACCGAAAATTTTGAAAAAAAAAACACGTTTTTCTTTGTTTCTGTTATAAAAGTTTGCAAATAAATTATTGTTCTTCATAAATTTAGGCCAAGATGTATTCTGCTACATGTCTTTGGTGAAAATAACCCAAATTAGAATGTATTTTTTAGTTTGTAGGAAAGTTATAGAGTTCGCAAACTATGGGATAGATCTGAAAATTGATCAATCCTGAAGTACTGACGGCCAATCTAATATCTTGAGGTCCCAGAATGTCAGAACAGTACAGATATCCCCAAATGACCCCTTTTTGGAGAGTAGACAGTCTGACGTACTTCATAAGAGGCATGGCGAGTTTTTTGAAGTTGTATTTTTTTTGTCATCATTTTTTGGAAAATGAAAAAATGCAAAAAATAATTTTCACAATTTTTTTTTTTTATATACTGTCACCAGTGCAGTACAGCGTCATCATATTACTGGCATGGCGGTGATCAGGGACACTGACTGGTGACAGTATGAAAAAAAAAATATACATTTTTAATTTTTTTAATTATTTTTCATTATTTATTAAATGTTTTTTCTTTTTCTATGATTTTTTTTTCATATTTCACTATGTCCAAAATAGTACAATGTTACCATAGTAACATTGTACTACTTTGGAGAAGTGATCAGTATTTTTATTTTTTTTTTACTCAGTTTGCTTATAGCGGTGGTCGGCAAGCCGCGGCTCGCGAGCCACATGCGGCTCTTTACACACTTCAATGCGGCTCTTCTGTGTGCCGGGCGCCCGCTCCCCTCCCTCCTCTCGGGCGGCCGCCCCAAAAGTCAGGACTCTGCAGCTAGCCCAGGAATGGGCAAACTACGGCCCGGCGGACCTTTTAATCCGGCCCGCGGAGCGTGGCAAACATTGGCTGTCAGGATGTAGGCGGGGCAGCCAGGATGTAGGCGGGGCAGCGTGACGAACTCCTCTCCTCTCACAGTCCGCCCTGAAGACCGGAACGGCGCGG